>NC_134488.1:44181733-44384233 GCF_040206685.1 Ascaphus truei | reverse complement strand
AATATACTGTATTTATCACAGAAAACGTCATATTATATTCATTGGTTAATTTCCTTTGTGAAATGTGATGCTATTTCTTGTCAGGTGCTAGGAAAAGTTGATCAATTTCCTACCAATCACTTGGAAGCTTACAAACTTACACACTTACAAATACTTCAATCTTTATGTCATTCCAGAAATTTCAACTACACAACTATAGACTGCAAATCACAAAACCTATGATAATGCAAAGAAAGCTGTACAGGGGTTATTCATGCAAACGGGATGAGTGCGTAACTTCTCAACACCTCTTTATTTGTAGCTTAACATTAGTATCACGCTTCTTTTCTATAATTGTAGGTACAACGTAAAAAATGCTGTATGGTGCTCAAAAACATAGATCAAAACGGCAATAAAGTCCTTTAACAGAATAATTCCATCTGTAGAGATCCTAGGGGTACCAGGAGCATTAAACCAAACCAAAAAATCCTGTTGAATATACACCTATTTCCACTATAACACGATGGCCTGGATGGAGTTCCACTAAGGTAAGTAACAACTCCCACTAGCTAGTGTCCAGTCAGATATATCGCTGTGGAACAATAAAAGGTGTAAAGGTGTAAGAGTAATGTTACTCACGACTGGATGGTCTTCATGGTGTACCTCCTCTGGTAGGTGCATCCGGTCTTCCAAAGGTGACAGCAAACAGTGTAGGAAGGTTGGAGCACAACTGAATACAGGGTTGTAAAAAACAATCTGCAAGAGAGTGTGTGTCCCATAAAAAGTTTTAATGGATCAAACCATAAACATACAGTGAGCCCACGGGCCCCCACCAACGCGTTTCGAGCAACGCTCTTTATCAAGGTGCATATCGATCCCCTCTTACCTGGTCTCTGATATACCCTCAGTTTCCCGCCAAAACCTCCCCGTCCGCTCGGCGCTTAGCCGCGTCACAAGTGGCGCGTCATGCGCGTCGCGCAACGGTGACGTCAGCGCGCACTGCGTGTATACAGATATGACAAACTTTATTGATAATTGACAATTTCATATTAGAGCATCCAAATAAGGCTACATACATACAAGACCTGGCTACACAATGCCTTTATAACATGTTAAAACCTATCTGATAAGGCGTAGGGGGAAAGAAACGATATCCTTCCACATCCTACGAATATACAAACATACAAAATACTAAAATGAATAAATCTAACACAAAATAAACGCTTTTAAAACCCCACAATAGTAAATCATGTACATACATAATGTGTAAATACTATGATCAATATCTGGGAAAACTAAAACAACATTGTATAATAGATCATGACACACAATCTCCCATAATGCACAAACAAAAACTTAAAAAGTAATGATATCAAAATAAGGTATCTAATTATTAATTTCTTTATTTATTTAATTTACTTAATTTTACTTGATTTTATACATAAAGGGGAGAGTGTGATCAAGAGGTGTAGATCAAAAAACCTGTAATGAAATGGTTAAAAGAAACCGTGAAGAAAATCCTAGGGGTTTACTCAAAACATAAGCTGATATTCATGATCATGGGATGATGAACAAGTCATGCCAAACAGTGCATAAAGTTGAAATTACTCGTATGTGTATAAATAAATGACACATCTATATAATAGTTAAGCACCGTTATCCTCTTGTTCCTCCCCCCATGTGTGATATATATGTTTAGGTATAATATAATGGAGAATTCTTTATAGCAATAAAAGCATAATTCTTTATAGCAATGAATGCATAATTGCTTTGACAAGTGTCACGTGAAAGCAGACAATAGATTTGGCAATATTATGCATTATCTATCCGAACATATTAATGCAAGAATGGAGTGAGATCCCAATCTGAATTTAGACCATTTGGTATCTTAGTATTTAGGGTAAAGATCCAATATAGTTCCTTCTTGTCTAATGAGACTGTTCTATTTCCTCCCCTAATCGGTTTAGGAATATGTTCAATACCCCTGTATTTCAGATTTTTTATATTCCCCAATCTGCAGTTGGTGAAGTGTTGGGCGACAGGATGGGTCAAGTCTCCTAATTTGATAAGTCTTATGTGCTCCCTCATCCTAGCCTTCAGCGCTCTGGTGGTACGTCCTACGTACTGTTTACCACATCCACAATCCAAAAGGTAGACTGTGAATGTGGTATCGCAATTAATGAAAGATGTTATAGGGAATCGTTGCCCTGTACTGTTAGATACAAATTCTTTACATGACTCCATGTGTGTACATGACACACATTTAAGACACTTAAAGCAACCTGTGGGAAGATTACGATCCTGACCTGGCACTGATGAAAAAAGACTTCTCGACACATAATTGGCTATAGTCTTAGCTCTCCTGAAAACAAATCGTGGCCCTCCTAAGTATACCTTTTGAAGCAGTGGATCTGCGGATAGGGTAGGCCAGTGCTTTCTAACAATATTCTTTATACAGTTAGCCTGAGTACTATATTGAGTTATAAACACTGGATCTGCCCCCTCCCATTTTTCTTTTGTTTTACCTTGCTTTGTCAAAAGGTCATTCCTGTTCATGCTTGCGACCTCTTTAAGTGATGTTTGCAAATCAGAGTGTGTGTAACCTCTTTCTACAAATCTTAATAGCATTTCTTGAGATTGTTTAACAAAATCCTCATTGTTCGTACAGATACGCCTAAGTCGTATGAATTGTCCTTTTGGAATAGATTTTAATAAAGACCGGGGATGACAGCTGTCAGCTCTCAAATATGTGTTCCGTGAATTGTGTTTTCTATATACATCCGAACTGATTTTCATATCCATATCGATAAATAATAACAAGTCTAAATATTGGATATGGTGAAAATCATAGGTGTGAGTGAATTTTAAATTTAAATCATTCGTGTTAAGATAATCTATAAACAATAATAGTGAATCAACACCTCCTTCCCAAATGAAAATTAAATCATCTATATAGCGCCGATAAAAAGTGATAAATTGTCGATAGGGGTTGTTATCTCCAAACACGTGGACCGACTCCCACCAACCTAAAAACAGGTTGGCGTATGATGGAGCGAAGCTGGTACCCATAGCGGTTCCACGTGTTTGGAGATAAAAAGTCCCATCAAACAAGAAATAATTGTGATGAAGTAAAAAGTGAATACAATTCATAATAAAACTACTTTGAACAAGTGAAAGTGAGGAGTGATCTAAATAGGACCTGACAGCTGCCATCCCATGCTGATGTGCAATAATTGTGTATAGGGAGGCCACATCTAGTGTGACCCAGATGTAGCCCCCTTTCCAATCCACCGACTTAAGTAGTTCCAGGAGGTCACCACTATCCCTGATATAGGAGGGCAAGGACCGTACAAATGATTGCAAATAATGGTCTATATATCTTGACACACCATCTCCCAAAGATCCAATACTAGCAACTATTGGTCTTCCAGGAGGAGAGACCAACGTCTTATGGACCTTTGGGAGATGGTGAGATCAAGATAGGGATGATTTTATAGATCTAACCAATGTGTTGGGAAGACAGGAATCAGGGTTTAAGAAAAAATCGGTTTTTTATCCCTCACATATGAAGGGACATTGTCTTACTACCTTCGAAAAACTTGTTGAGAGGGACTTGGCTCTGCTCTCTAGGGGATACACATTTGAATTGTTTCCCCTACGGAGCAGATTCAACAATCTCGACAAGTCAGAGAAGGAGGCCCTACATAAATTACAAATGAATAAATCTATTGTTATCAAAGGGGCAGATAAGGGAGGGGCCATCGTGGTTCAGAGTACATTACAGTATAAAGAGGAGGCTATTCGCCAACTAACTGACAAATTATCCTACTCTGTTCTGCGTGATTACCCTACTCCCATATTCTTGAAACAACTCAGGTCACTTCTAGAAGAAGGATCCCTTTTAGGGGTTCTTGGACATACAGAATGTGAATTTCTTTTTGATGCATATCCGGTCATTCCTGTGTTTCACCATCTCCCAAAGGTCCATAAGACGTTGGTCTCTCCTCCTGGAAGACCAATAGTTGCTAGTATTGGATCTTTGGGAGATGGTGTGTCAAGATATATAGACCATTATTTGCAATCATTTGTACGGTCCTTGCCCTCCTATATCAGGGATAGTGGTGACCTCCTGGAACTACTTAAGTCGGTGGATTGGAAAGGGGGCTACATCTGGGTCACACTAGATGTGGCCTCCCTATACACAATTATTGCACATCAGCATGGGATGGCAGCTGTCAGGTCCTATTTAGATCACTCCTCACTTTCACTTGTTCAAAGTAGTTTTATTATGAATTGTATTCACTTTTTACTTCATCACAATTATTTCTTGTTTGATGGGACTTTTTATCTCCAAACACGTGGAACCGCTATGGGTACCAGCTTCGCTCCATCATACGCCAACCTGTTTTTAGGTTGGTGGGAGTCGGTCCACGTGTTTGGAGATAACAACCCCTATCGACAATTTATCACTTTTTATCGGCGCTATATAGATGATTTAATTTTCATTTGGGAAGGAGGTGTTGATTCACTATTATTGTTTATAGATTATCTTAACACGAATGATTTAAATTTAAAATTCACTCACACCTATGATTTTCACCATATCCAATATTTAGACTTGTTATTATTTATCGATATGGATATGAAAATCAGTTCGGATGTATATAGAAAACACAATTCACGGAACACATATTTGAGAGCTGACAGCTGTCATCCCCGGTCTTTATTAAAATCTATTCCAAAAGGACAATTCATACGACTTAGGCGTATCTGTACGAACAATGAGGATTTTGTTAAACAATCTCAAGAAATGCTATTAAGATTTGTAGAAAGAGGTTACGCACACTCTGATTTGCAAACATCACTTAAAGAGGTCGCAAGCATGAACAGGAATGACCTTTTGACAAAGCAAGGTAAAACAAAAGAAAAATGGGAGGGGGCAGATCCAGTGTTTATAACTCAATATAGTACTCAGGCTAACTGTATAAAGAATATTGTTAGAAAGCACTGGCCTACCCTATCCGCAGATCCACTGCTTCAAAAGGAATACTTAGGAGGGCCACGATTTGTTTTCAGGAGAGCTAAGACTATAGCCAATTATGTGTCGAGAAGTCTTTTTTCATCAGTGCCAGGTCAGGATCGTAATCTTCCCACAGGTTGCTTTAAGTGTCTTAAATGTGTGTCATGTACACACATGGAGTCATGTAAAGAATTTGTATCTAACAGTACAGGGCAACGATTCCCTATAACATCTTTCATTAATTGCGATACCACATTCACAGTCTACCTTTTGGATTGTGGATGTGGTAAACAGTACGTAGGACGTACCACCAGAGCGCTGAAGGCTAGGATGAGGGAGCACATAAGACTTATCAAATTAGGAGACTTGACCCATCCTGTCGCCCAACACTTCACCAACTGCAGATTGGGGAATATAAAAAATCTGAAATACAGGGGTATTGAACATATTCCTAAACCGATTAGGGGAGGAAATAGAACAGTCTCATTAGACAAGAAGGAACTATATTGGATCTTTACCCTAAATACTAAGATACCAAATGGTCTAAATTCAGATTGGGATCTCACTCCATTCTTGCATTAATATGTTCGGATAGATAATGCATAATATTGCCAAATCTATTGTCTGCTTTCACGTGACACTTGTCAAAGCAATTATGCATTCATTGCTATAAAGAATTATGCTTTTATTGCTATAAAGAATTCTCCATTATATTATACCTAAACATATATATCACACATGGGGGGAGGAACAAGAGGATAACGGTGCTTAACTATTATATAGATGTGTCATTTATTTATACACATACGAGTAATTTCAACTTTATGCACTGTTTGGCATGACTTGTTCATCATCCCATGATCATGAATATCAGCTTATGTTTTGAGTAAACCCCTAGGATTTTCTTCACGGTTTCTTTTAACCATTTCATTACAGGTTTTTTGATCTACACCTCTTGATCACACTCTCCCCTTTATGTATAAAATCAAGTAAAATTAAGTAAATTAAATAAATAAAGAAATTAATAATTAGATACCTTATTTTGATATCATTACTTTTTAAGTTTTTGTTTGTGCATTATGGGAGATTGTGTGTCATGATCTATTATACAATGTTGTTTTAGTTTTCCCAGATATTGATCATAGTATTTACACATTATGTATGTACATGATTTACTATTGTGGGGTTTTAAAAGCGTTTATTTTGTGTTAGATTTATTCATTTTAGTATTTTGTATGTTTGTATATTCGTAGGATGTGGAAGGATATCGTTTCTTTCCCCCTACGCCTTATCAGATAGGTTTTAACATGTTATAAAGGCATTGTGTAGCCAGGTCTTGTATGTATGTAGCCTTATTTGGATGCTCTAATATGAAATTGTCAATTATCAATAAAGTTTGTCATATCTGTATACACGCAGTGCGCGCTGACGTCACCGTTGCGCGACGCGCATGACGCGCCACTTGTGACGCGGCTAAGCGCCGAGCGGACGGGGAGGTTTTGGCGGGAAACTGAGGGTATATCAGAGACCAGGTAAGAGGGGATCGATATGCACCTTGATAAAGAGCGTTGCTCGAAACGTTGCCCGTGGGCTCACTGTATGTTTATGGTTTGATCCATTAAAACTTTTTATGGGACACACACTCTCTTGCAGATTGTTTTTTACAACCCTGTATTCAGTTGTGCTCCAACCTTCCTACACTGTTTGCTGTCACCTTTGGAAGACCGGATGCACCTACCAGAGGAGGTACACCATGAAGACCATCCAGTCGTGAGTAACATTACTCTTACACCTTTACACCTTTTATTGTTCCACAGCGATATATCTGACTGGACACTAGCTAGTGGGAGTTGTTACTTACCTTAGTGGAACTCCATCCAGGCCATCGTGTTATAGTGGAAATAGGTGTATATTCAACAGGATTTTTTGGTTTGGTTTAATGCTCCTGGTACCCCTAGGATCTCTACAGATGGAATTATTCTGTTAAAGGACTTTATTGCCGTTTTGATCTATGTTTTTGAGCACCATACAGCATTTTTTACGTTGTACCTACAATTATAGAAAAGAAGCGTGATACTAATGTTAAGCTACAAATAAAGAGGTGTTGAGAAGTTACGCACTCATCCCGTTTGCATGAATAACCCCTGTACAGCTTTCTTTGCATTATCATAGGTTTTGTGATTTGCAGTCTATAGTTGTGTAGTTGAAATTTCTGGAATGACATAAAGATTGAAGTATTTGTAAGTGTGTAAGTTTGTAAGCTTCCAAGTGATTGGTAGGAAATTGATCAACTTTTCCTAGCACCTGACAAGAAATAGCATCACATTTCACAAAGGAAATTAACCAATGAATATAATATGACGTTTTCTGTGATAAATACAGTATATTGATCCTTCCATGGTGCAAAGGTGTCACTTGTGACCCATACCAGAAGTTGTTTATCAAAGTGACTCTATCAGTGGGTGGGTGTGAAAACCGGTGCCACAGCAGTCAGTCAGTCAAAATTCAATTCAATTCCGATGATACAAAAAGGCTTTAATGATTAATGGCACACACTAAACAGCAGGCTACTTCACCACCTCCTCTACGCATTTCACGCTATAGCAGCGCTTCATCTTGGAGACTTCATCAGTGACCTACAGTGTAGTAATTCAAAAGAATAAAACTCAATAAGCCCTTAAAGCTGCAGTTCAGTCTTTTTTTTAAATTTTTTTTAAATTTATTTTTTTACTTTAATAGCTTCATGTGGGCAATCTCTATTTACCTAAAGAACTGTATAGCTGTCAGTCAATCCGTTCTCCATGTATTAATCGGCGAAATTTTTGTGACATATTAAAAGCTGGCATTTGTTTATAATTTGCCTCCAGCAGTCAGTGGAAGAAGGTTTTAACATGTTATAAAGGCATTGTGTAGCCAGGTCTTGTATGTATGTAGCCTTATTTGGATGCTCTAATATGAAATTGTCAATTATCAATAAAGTTTGTCATATCTGTATACACGCAGTGCGCGCTGACGTCACCGTTGCGCGACGCGCATGACGCGCCACTTGTGACGCGGCTAAGCGCCGAGCGGACGGGGAGGTTTTGGCGGGAAACTGAGGGTATATCAGAGACCAGGTAAGAGGGGATCGATATGCACCTTGATAAAGAGCGTTGCTCGAAACGCGTTGGTGGGGGCCCGTGGGCTCACTGTATGTTTATGGTTTGATCCATTAAAACTTTTTATGGGACACACACTCTCTTGCAGATTGTTTTTTACAACCCTGTATTCAGTTGTGCTCCAACCTTCCTACACTGTTTGCTATAATTGTAGGTAGAATAACTCCTATTCTCAGTGCTGGTAGGCTTTGTTTTGTATCAAACATAGTAACAGATATAATTGAAGTTGAAAAGGGACAGGAATTTAAGAAAGATACAGTAAGGATACTAATTCAAGTCCAATGGGAGACAAAAGCCAAACAAAAAAAGAGGGAGAGAAATAATTGTATATAGTGTACTATGCAAGTACACGTATATGTTATTACTTTAAAAATGGATGAGATACTGTATCCACTCACAGTATGTAACGCTTGCGCTCACCAGGTGCAAGGTGGGACCCCGGTACTGAGGTGGGAGAGTATAGAACATGCCACCCCCAGCAGCGGAGGCACGTCTGGGGAGTGGATAGTCAAGGTTTGCCGGGTCAGGGTTGGAGAAGGTAGAATAGTGTTGATACATGCCGAGGTCAGAGGTTGGAGCCGGGAGAGTAGTCGGTAGCCGGATGCCGTGGTCAGGGGTTGGAGCCAGTAGGATGGTACAGTGGCGGTCGCCTTAATCCTAATGCGGCCGGATCCACGGTGCTCTGATAATCGCGGGCAGATGCATTTTTTTTGGTCCAGATTGAATTGCGTTATTTTGGCGCTCGTAATATTAGCATTTTATTATCGCTGTCTGCAATATTGTCTAAAAACTCAGGGGGCGTTTGCGAGCTGTTGTCTTCAAAGTCTAAACCTTTAGCAGTTTAACCTACGTCTGTACACAGTCTGCGTGTGCCCGCGCAGTAATTGTAAATTTGCATATTTATACATGCATGTGCAGTGCTGTACAGTATGTCTCATTTGAACATTGTTGAAACACATAGGCGTGTACTGTAACAGTATCACATTTCGGCATATACAGCGCTCTCCCCTCGCTCGCCCCGCACACACACAGGATAATGTACTGCACTGCAGGGTATTTCAACTTCTTATCTTCTCTACAGTGCAGTACACCTCTCCCACACCATTCCTTTGAATGTGTGTCTTTCTGGTTTCAATTACATTCCTGCTTGACAGCTGATGATTACTGTGCATGCGCCTGTAAATTCACCACTGCTTGCTTTAGTGAGTGACCAAAAAAAATAAAAAAATTCTCCTCATTTTTTATTTTTATTTTCTCCACAAGCCTGCAAAAAACCATCTTGATATTACGATATTCAATCTGTGCTGTAGCTTTTGACGCGACCCTGTGCGTTTGACTGCACATGATTGATTTATGTGCTTTTTATGTACTGTATTTGAGGGTGTAGGGATCAAATTAATATAATGACCTGCCTTTTGAAATTATGTGATTTCTTTGAACTGCTGCACAGCTAATCCTTCATGCAGCTGTACCCTGTAGCCCCCTCCCCCACGCACACACACAAAGCTCGCTCAAGGATTTGAAACTCTTATCGACAGACACCTCTACAGAGTCATTCATTTTCTGAAGCTTGCCATTGTGTTTTTAATCCGTCCCTAGCCGAGCGTCACCTCACTGCGCCTGCATGTAATCCTCTTTGAGATGGGAGCTAGCTGATTACTGCGTATGACCCCCCCCCTCAACCCTTTGAGGCTTTATTTACGGTAACGCTTTGGAAAATCCCTTCTTGAATTTGATATGTAAATCTGATTTGCACAGCACTGTGAGAATTGAGAGTTAAAAAAAACATTAACTGATTCATGTTGTTTTGTCATTCTTTCTTTTTCTTTGGTGTACTGTAGGTATGGGGGGGTTGTTGTCAATGATTATGATTATCATGAATGTAAATACATTTTTATTTTATTTTATCAGGAAAAAAAACAAATATAAAAATAATCATGAATAATACATAATGCAGTCTTTATTAAGTTCTTCTGTCAGATGGAAATTGAGGGCAGGTGGATAATCATTAATAATGCACATTGATAATATGATAATAATATTAATTAATAATATATAATAATATGTATATATAGTAATATAATTTTTTCCGTCTTTATCTTCTTCCTCATTCTGTGTACAGTACAGTACTGTAGTTCATTGAGAGAGGAGAGGTTTTGTGTACATCATGACTGCATTTTAGATACTGTATACTTAACTGTATAAACAGTTCACAGACTTTACACGATACCCCCTCTCTCTCCCAGGCCATCCTTTTTTTCAGAAAAGACAAGAAAACAAAAAATTAGTGCAGTTATGTGCATACTGTATTATGGCATTGTGTGCTGTGTTGTACTGTCAAACTACTCTATACTGGAACTAATGTATACTGTGACTACTGTTAAATACTTTGTAACCAGATGGCTGGTGCTGCTCTTTCTGGAAAGGAAAAAAATTGAGCAGTTACTGTAGGTGCATACTGTATTATGGCATTGTGTACTGTATAGCTACTCCATATTGGACCACTGTATGCAGTTAGTACTGTCAAACTAGCCTATACTGGAACTACAGTATACTCTGACTACTAGGAAAGAAAAAAACTGTGCCATACTTACCTGTATCATACTGTACTTACAATACAACAGTACAGTACTATACCATACTACCTTCCTGATGCTTGACAATTACGCGCGATCACAATGGGCAACACAGTCGCAATATGGTCAATATATTTATTGCATCGTTCCATGGTGAGTACATCGCTCCAAAAACTCAGTATGCCCTGCGCTAACTCATCCTTTTTGGAGGGTTTCACGACTTTTCGGATATGGTCCTTTAGCTGATGCCAGACCATTTCGATCGGATTGAAGTCTGGCGATCTGTCATTGGAGGGGGAAAAAAAGGACAATTAGTTTAAGAGATATAGTACACAGTAAAAACAGTGGGAAAAAATGAGACACGGTTACTGCACTTACTCCGCTGGCGTCTTCACCCAGTTGATACCGCGCTCACGGATATGCGCTGTTGACGCAGTGTGCTTCGGATCGTTGTCCTGGTAGAAACTGTAAACATCCGGGAACTCACGTGTGATGTATTCCACAATCTCAGGCACAATTTTGTCTTGGAAGAAAGCTTTATTCATGATTCCTATAACAAGAAAAGAAAAGTGCTTAAAAAACTACACACTAGTACAGTACAGTGCGTAAGGCAAAAGCGTGTGACATACATTTTACTGTACCTTCAAAGATGACGATGCATCCTGGTCCACACCTAGAGATTGCACCCCACACATGCATCTTCACTGGGTGTTTTGGACGCGGCTTCATAGATATGCAACTTTTTTTGTGGAATGCAAAGGTGGCAAATCTCTCCAGCGAAATAGTAGACTAGTCAGTGAAGATGCAATCCTGGAAAGTTTCTCCACTGTCGATCCATGCCTGGGCCTTGACCACTCTCTTGATTATGTTAACGTCCCTTATCGTGGGGTACGCTCTGTAATGACAAGGAATAAATAATTTTATAGGTACAGTACAGTTTCTTAAACAACACTTTTACCTCCTGTACTGTCCAGTACTAACCTCACACATCCATATTTCCTTCCAATTCTGCGTCTCATCTTCTTTATGATGGTCTCGGATACAGTGAGATTGTGATTTTCCTGCAGAGTGTATTTGGCCCTTAATGCACTCTTCTCATCATTCTCCTCACTTATTTTGTCGACCAGAAGAGTTGTCTCCCTACAATGTACAGAAAAACAACAATCCGGTAAATTACAGTGCAGTAGGCCACAAGCACAGCACATCATTTGCAGTAAAAATAGTATACCATGAGATACATCTACACAATATAGTGTTCTATTAATATGCAGCAATATAAACAATATATATACTGTTGTTATAAAAATATACCGAAATAACTATAAAATTAGATAGATCTACACAATATATTGTTCTATTAATATGCAGCAATATAAACAATATATATACTGTTGTTATATAAATATACCGAAATAACTATAAAATTAGATAGATCTATCTTATTAACATGCATTGCTGCGAGTAGAAAGAAATACAAACACAAGAATGCATATTCGATGTTTAGTCGATGTGTATTCAATGTGCAGTGAATCCACAAAATGGATGGTGTATTTATACGTTAATGACTCACATTAGAGTACGCCCACTTTCAACACCTGTACCTCGTCACCATGCATAAAAGGTTACACACTTTGCATAGCCCACCACTCGATGATCTTTATCTGAACTTGCACTTGTCCAGATACTGCATCGTGCCATCTACTTCCATGTATCAACCCCGATTCTACGGATGCAGGAACCCACTCGCCTCTGCCGTGCCTGTCATGCAGAAAAATCGAAAGGCTGTGGCGGCGACAGCCGTTTCCAAGCCAAGGCCAAAGCGACAGGCTAAGGCTTATAAAGAAAACCTTCTGCTGACCCCAAAGGCTAAGGGTTTTAAAACACGTAAGCCTTATTATGTCAGGAAGAAATTCGGTGATGTACACACAACGCAAAACAAATGGCAGCCAACCCATCGAACCCGCAGGCCACTTCCTCGTTTATGCTTCGACGACTCTACCGCCGCTCTCCCTAAAATCTACAACCCATCTTCTCCACTACTCGTCCACGACGCTGCCGCCGCTCTCCCGGAAACCCACAGGCCATCTTCGCCACTGCTCTTCGACGACGCTGCCGCTGGTGCCCCTGAAATCCACGGGTCACTTTCTCTATCCCTCTTCGACGACGCTGCCGTTTCTCCTCTCCCGGAAATCCACAGGTCACCTCCTCCACCATTCTTCGGTGACGCTGCCGCTTCTCTCCATGGAACCCCCATCTCATCCTCCATAGCACCCATCACCCAAATGTCCACAGCACGCCATACACAAGAACCAGCTCGTTAGACCGCATGCTGAATGGGATAAGTGTGGATTTCCCCGGGAACTCTATTGTGCTGGCAAAGATAGATCTGCTTCTGGAGACCATGCAAACTATGGATCAACGGATGCAGAAGATAGAGACTGACATAGCGGGGTTACATCATATGCTCGGTGTTAATGCCCCTGTATCCCCGACGCCAGAGCAGGAGGGTGGCATGGATGTGATGAATTAGACTTTCGACCACCTTCCATCAGCAAGCGCACCCCCTCCACCAGAAGATTTTGTGTACATGTATGCCGTTGAGGAGGAGGATAACATGACAACCCTGTCAAGACCACGCCAGGAGACAACACGGCGACCAAGACAGGAGGAAAGCTTCCTCCCAGACAACCTACCCTCACCCGCCGCCACAAGCAACCCGCTCACAGAAGCACACCCGCTCCCAGAACCCAACCTACACACGCTTGCATCGAGACGGTGCCCGACATCATCCTGTGCGAGCTGCCCCAGCCCCTCAGGGAGAAGTACTGTCGCGGCCGAGTTTATTCGAGCATTTGCCCGGTCTCGGCCGCGACAGTAACCTGGCGCACGCCGGGATGTCCCGGGCGCGCGCCGAAGCCTCGGAGGAGAGGCCCGCCGATCGGGGCTTCCCCCTCTCCTCTCCGGGTCCGCCGGGTCCCCCGGAACGTCCCACCGCCGTCCCCCACATCCGCGGACACCAGTGCTCCCTCGGGGAGCCCTGGGCACGCGTACAGGCGGCACAGGCACCCGATGACGCATGACCGTGCATCGGTGATGCGCGGCACGCCGAGGGGCTGCGGCTCGCAAGCCGGGACATATCCCGGCTTGCGGAATGAGCCGCAGTCGAATAAAGTGTGCCGCCTGTGTATAGGGTGATGAGTGCTGGTTTACCCCACAAGTATGCCATGTTAATTTTTAAGCACCACATGTCCTACTTGGTGTACTGCGAGTGGGCCTACAAAGTGAACTATGAAGGAAATCGTGAAAAAAAGGCGCTTCCTGATAATTTAAGAAAGACTATTGTGAAGGAATTGCGGCGCTTTTTTTCAATTACAGATCCTTTTATGAAAAGCGTTCGAGACTGCATTAATCGCATTTTGCGCCATACAAGGCATCGGCCCTGGAAGGACAATCTGGTGGGGTACGCATTTGCGTGAGTATTCAACTGTTGTTTTTTTTTTATTTGCTGTATTTACTGTAAATAAAGGAGATGTTGCGTGTTTTAACTGGTATTAATAAAGAAATGTTTTTACTTACTGTACACACAGGACCTGCACAATTCCAGTCCCCGAGGGCCGCAAACAGGCCCGGTTTTTAAAGGTTATCCTGAAAACTGGGCCTGTTTGCGGCCCTCGAGGACTGGAGTTGTGCAGGCCCGACTGACTGTTCTGTACACCATCCTACTGTAAATGTTTTGACTTGCTGTACTTTAATAAAGGAGATGTTGCTTTTTTAAAATTTTCTGAATAAAGAATTTTTTTTTAATAACAACATGTGACTGTAAACCATACTGACTGACTGTAAATGTTTTGACTTTCTGTACATAAATGTTTTCACTAGCAGTAAACCATACACCTGTTGACGTTTTGAATTGCTGTGCACTTAAAATGTTTTTACATTGTACAGTATTTATAAATACATGTTTTTGTACTTACTCCACCAAAAGAAAATGTTGATTTGTTTTAAATTGTTCCATTGTCTCCTTTTATACTCTAACAAAATACAGTGTTTCTAGAATGTACAGTACTGTACTGCATACTGTACTGTATACTATAGGCATGCTCAGTACTGTACTGGAATACATGTAGAATAAATATTACTTTTTATTTTCTCGGGTTTATTATACAGTATATATAAAGAAGTATTGTAGAGTATACGTCTGAAAACATCAGCATACTGTTTCAGGTATTCTATCCTGATCAATAACAACGGTCACTAAACTGTAGACTCCGGTACGTGGGTTTTTAAATCCCATTCAGCAATGTGCAGGCATTGTTACACAAAGCGATATTATCCATCAAAATCCCTCCATTTGCCGTTTTCCGCATGAGATGACAAAGTTTTCTTTTCTGAGGAAAAAAAATAATAAAAGTTTTACTGTAATGGTCAGTCCCCTAAAGAAGTTCCCAGTCAGTCCCACCAATAATTTTCTCGGGGGACGTCTCTTGTTCACATGCGCATGCGCCTACCGTCGATGTGATGACACGCATATGCGTTGCAAGAAGGTTCCAATGTGCATGCGCCTAGCGTTCCACCAATTGTTCAGTATCTACAGTACTGTAGAAGCCGCTCAGCCAATGATATAGCTTACAGGAGAATCGCTTGACTTTTGAATCGCACTGATATTGATACTCACCATAAAATTTCCCATTCAGCTGGCGCCGGCGCCGGGCCACTGCCAGTCCAGTATTCTTGATCATACACATTGACAGGTGACAGCGGGACTACTACACCTGTAGTCAGCTGATGAGGCTGGAAATCGCTTAGGTACATGCAAGCGTGCTCGAAACTGTACGCGAAATCCGGCTGAGGCTGCAGGTATCCGTGCATGGACAGACAGCAAGGGTTGTCACTGACGGTCGGACCGTTATTGGAAGCCGGTGCTGGTGCTGGCACATTGCTTGCCAGCGACTGACGTTTCTTACTTGGTTTTAACACGACCTATCGCCTTCTGCCGTCTGCATGATCATAGATTCGGGAAAAACCCAGTGATACACACCAATACCCTCCAATAAATTCGGGATCAATACGAAAAAAACATGGATCGCTAAATAACTTTTTCCTTATTGCACGCTTCCACACATGAGGAGCTGGCGAAAATTTGTAAAAGTCATAGTTTTCGATAAAATACTGATACATTTGAACAACTGTTGCCATCTTATCATCTGTTGCATTAATCGCGGCCCATATTAAATAAGCGTACGTTCTGTCGGGTTTTTAATTAAAATGAAATCCAAACCATTCTCAATAAACACATAAACCGCGCATCAACCGCGGCTGTGAATGCAACATGAATGCGGTATGAGTGCGGCATAAACGTGGTGATGTGCGTGGCATTCGAAAAAAAATCCCGGAAAAATGCGGTGATGTTGGAGAATAAAAGGGGCCGCGACAGTAGTTGTTCGTATGCCATGGTCAGGGATGGAGAGATACGGAATGTCAGAGGCAAGCCGGGGTCGTTATCCAGAGAAGGGTGCAAAGTCTAGCTGGGTCAGTACACAGGAAAGCAACACAGAGACAGGCAAGGCAACAGGAACTGGAACGTGGAAACAGCAAGGCTACAATGTACTATGCTCAGCCAATGAAGGAGTGACACAGCTGAGCATATATGAGAGTGAGAGTCCAATGAGACAGGGGGGTGGAGAGGAGGAGTGGCCTCTGTAGTGGCAGGGATAGGCTGTGAGGTGCAGGAGACAGGTGAGTGCGATAACGAGTGCTGACGCGCAGCTTGGGGGTGGAGCGGAGCGGAGCATGCGCGTCACGTATGAGCACCGTGCAGGGCGTCAGCGTGTCACAAGTGGGGGGCAGAACCAACTCCGTGGGATCATTGAAAACCCTCAGTGGGTGCGCGCGCTCTGTAAGGTGCACGGGCGTCTGTGAAGCAGCAGGTAAGGAGAAGCACGCCACAGAGGCCGTGCTCCCCGATTCCTTACACAGTATACATAAAGTACTTATTAGTATCCATCAGGGAAGTTTTTATCTGTTTTCGGGGCATATTCCCCGGTGGTGCTTGGCTCCTATGTAGTACTGCACCGACACACTTTATTCGAGCAAATACCCAGTATGTACCTGGCAGATACCTGGAATGCGCCGCTCCTCACCTCTGACAAGCCCCGTTGCGTTTGCCTTCCCAGCCTGGGTTCATGCCTGGCTGACGGGCGGCTGATCTGTTAAATGATAATGATTAGGATTTAATAGGCTGCAATACTTCGCGTGTCTACCAGATGGCATAAATTCATGAATTGTAATGCAGTATATATATATATACTGTGCAGTATTGCAGCCAGCGGGAATAAAATGCTTCAATCCCTGCCTGGAAAATACCTCAATGCACTCGGGCAGAAAACAGTCACAAACCTCAATACACCCGGGTATACCCGAATTCGTGGGACTAGCCGAGCTCGAATAAAGTGTGTCGCCAGTGTATGGAGTTCCAGATGTAATGAGTGGGGTCCGGTAAAATGCATTGCTAAAGAAAACCAAAACAATAGTGCAACTTGATTTATATGGGGAACATGCTATTGTAAAAGTGGGGATCTCATTAATTAATTTGATGTGAGATGCGTTGCTTCCAACGCGTTTTATGTAATAGCACCGCTTCAGTGTCTTTTGGCGGAATGCGCTGGGAGGAGCCAACTGATGGAGAGAGATGAGGCACAACAAGCAGAGGCTGAACCACATCACCGGAGTGACAGTAGACACACTCGCGGAAGTCAGCAGAGGAGACACCTGATGGGCGCTACCTTCTGTGCGAGCCTCCCAGGTACAACCTTGTCCAATCGGAGATATATTTCATATGCACATTTCACACTTTGAATTTGTGAGTGAGTTTGTACCTTTTGCTATGTTACCCCAATAAACCACCATAGGACTTTATATTCTATTTCTGTACATTTATAGATCTTTTAGGCAATCTTAAAACAGGCAGCAGGGTTGAAGAGTTTTTATTTCCTCACCATTGTATAGTTTATATTTGTGGGTATTATTTGTTATATCACTAATCATGCTGTTATAGTAATATGTTTTATCATTTTACTCACTGTGCACTTTTACCTGTGACTAACTTATACTAACTCTTTATATAATTTATTCATCATTTTTTATGTCAGATATAAAATTTCCCAAAGGATTTTATCCCCATCTCACGTTATCCTACCTTTTGAGGTCGGCCTTGATTAATGAAACAGAAGAGAAATTAAGAATAACTCAATATTTCCTAAGATAGATACAATTTGTATTTAACACAATTAATACTTGCATGACCACACTGGCACCCAGCAAAGGCGACAGGGGCTAGTACAGTAAGGGAATCAAACAAACTTGGGATAGGTAAGGATTTCCTAAAGATGATAGAAAGCCAAACATCAAATCGGGTCTGAGGTTTTATAGCAGATAAGAGAATGTGCAGACAGTGGGACAAGTGATTCTTACAGCGTCTGTCGTCAAGTGCTGTGTTTCTATTAAAACATGCCTAGTGCCTAACCGACATGCTTCAAAGGTACTTTGGGAGTGCATCAAGTCTATAGACTTTTGTAAGTATTAGGGTTATAGGTAATAAGCAATCTTCTAAAGCTGGAAGATACCTTACAACACAATAAAGTCCATGGGCTATACAGTACATTGCCTTTTGAATGATGGTAGACCATTGCTCTGTAAACTTGACTCAGTGGGGTGATTTGGAGTTGGCTAATGGCAGTAAAGTGCAAACTTAGCTCTAAGTTTGGGAAAAACTAAGAGCCATACTGGCTGTGTAAAGGGACAGTCCCAGATATTTTTTAAACTTACCGTGGTCATAAGCATTAAAGATAATTATCAGTGTATAACCTGAAATTATGTGCTTCCCAATATGCTGCTTCCTCCTCTGTTTATCCAGCTGGCCTATTATTATACTCACCAATGCATGCTCGAGGGGATGAAGATGCAGCATGGTTTATCCTGTTTTACACAGAGTGACAGTACATAAAGGTTAGGGAGCTAGAGGAATTATACCAGCACCCTTTGGAGTACCAATGAAAAATGTTTTTTTTTTTTTTTAAACACTTTCCTTTTCAATGTCAGGATTTTACACCTTTCTTATGTCGCTACTATTGGGTCACTCAGAAGCACTCTCTCCTTACATGCAACAACAAACACAATGTGATCATAATCCACAACATCTGATTTCTTCTTACTGCTAAACACTTCTAAGGTCTGGATGATATAACCTGTGTCACTGAGAGACTGACACAAGAATTCTTCATCGTATGTCAGAACATGCAGTGTGCTCACCCAGCTTGAAATATGAGGCATTGAGACCGCCAACCAGTAGCCCTTCCCCCCCCCCCCCCCACACACTTTTAGCAGTGATGACATGTTCTTCAGGATGCTGCGATATTAATCTTGGTGTTTGCTAAAAAAAAATCCAAGCATCGACAGCTAAAACAGACAGTCCACTTTTTGTAACACAACTGGTTCTGGTGGGTTAGCTTTGGTGAGGTCACATTTTAGCACACGCGTCACTGCTCTTCTTGTTTTATCTACCTTTTCTTGCAAACCCTCACTGAAAAACAGTAGTAACAATTACAGTATGTTTCACATACTGTATAGAACAACATAACAAAAAAGGGATACCGGCGCCTAATAAGTCCAATTAGGTGGATTCCTTGATATCCAGTGAAGATAGTTCAAATTTCAGAATGATCAGCAACCTGTTGATTTTGTGATGACCAGATGCAGCCTCATTCATAGGGAGTGGAACATGAAATGAAATGAAAGATATTTAGTGCAACACAGCTATGTTAATTTATACAGACATAAACTCACAGAACATACCAACAACACAAACAGGACTAATAAACACAGACAGGACTAACAGCCACAAAAGCAAAGCTATATAATAAAATTAGTTTAATATAACTATAATAGATAAAAAGTGGTGGACAATAGCAGGAACGCCAATCCGGTTGGGTAAAACCTGAGTAAAACTCACAGGAAGGCAGAAAGTTAAAGGCAATGTATATCAGCTGAGATGATAAATTCTATCATCCACGTGTAGAGGATTCGCAGGGCTTCCAGATCACCGTAAGCTCTCCCGTGTGTCCTGGTTCCCTGCACCCAGAAGTGACGTCTCTGGATTGCCGTTCCTGCTATCGTCCACCACTTTTTATCTATTATAGTTATATTAAACTAATTTTATTATATAGCTTTGCTTTTGTGGCTGTTAGTCCTGTCTGTGTTTATTAGTCCTGTTTGTGTTGTTGGTATGTTCTGTGAGTTTATGTCTGTATAAATTAACATAGCTGTGTTGCACTAAATATCTTTCATTTCATGTTCCACTCCCTACGAATGAGGCTGCATCTGGTCATCACAAAATCAACAGGTTGCTGATCATTCTGAAATTTGAACTATCTTCACTGGAAATCAAGGAATCCACCTAATTGGACTAATTAGGCGCCGGTATCCCTTTTTTGTTATACTCTTGTGTTCTGATTGTACCATCAGAAAATCATCAGGCTGCCTAGCTTGCCACTAGGGCCACCCTCACATTAGGGTTTAATATTAATCTCCATTATCGCTATTCTACATCACCATTTTTTTCTTTACATACTCTATAGAGATGATATCATGTTATTGCCCATATCCGCTTTGTGCGTGTGGCCAATTCTGCGAAAAGAGGGTTTCCCCCACATGCGGAATCCTGCATGTGTAACCCCCCTCCTAAGGGGTTACTAGCTGGTTTGTTTATGCTGGTCCACAATGTTTTGCTAAAGGGGTCCTGACGTCACAATAGAGTATTTCGGATAGAAGGAAGGTTCTGGAGAGTCAGGTTCCCAGAGGACAAGAGCCACGTGGGAGAGTAGATAGGGATATATTTAAGAAGTAATTAAACATACCAGGCCCCCATTATTTATTATGTTGTAGGTACAGATGCAGCGGCCGTTATTCGAACATTTCACTGAGCCATCTTCGTGCGCCCTGCCGTATTCCACGCAGCATTCCCGCTGCAAATCACACCAGGCACACCTGTTTTTACCGAGGTTGATTTGTTTAAATTTCATGGATTCTGATTTCTTTGAGTGCAATTCTTCACGTATCCGTGGCAGAAATTAATTCATTGTAATGTGTACAATACTGTGCTACTGTGTTAATTTGCAGGTGTTTAAAAACCAGAACACTAAAATGCCATTTTCTGCACTCGATAAAAACGTGAGTCAACAAGCCTTTTTAGGGGGGTAAGATTAGAAGAAATCACATGACATGGGTATTCCGGGGTAAACAATATGTGAAATGTTCGAATAACGGCCGCTGCATCTGTAGGGACAGTGCCCTTTAAGTTAACATCCCAGAAGATTGCTAGAGGAATCCAGCAGGTCCCAGAGAGGGGGAAGCAACATAGTTACATAGTTACATATATAACTATGCCACAGAGGGACTCAGACAGAGGATTCACAGTTGTCGGCGGATCGGCTATAACACCAGGTCCATACCAGTATTTGGTTCAGCCTGTATTGAAGGTTCAGTTACCAGACAGGACAAAGGTATAATCTTCACCTTCCTCTTACCTCTCCCATCGTACCTTCAGTGTCTCTTTTGCTAACACCTCCTCCTCTATTGATCTCTCTGTGGGGGTACCCCAGGGCTCTGTCCTGGGACCCCTTCTCTTTTCTCTCTACACACTCTCTCTAGGTGACCTAATCACATCTTTTGGGTTTAAATATCACCTCTATGCTGACGACACACAAATTTACCTTTCAACCCCTGACCTTACACCTGCTATACAGACCAAAGTTTCTGAATGCCTCTCTAGAATATCATCCTGGATGGCCATCCGCCGACTGAAACTTAACATGGCAAAAACAGAGCTCCTTATACTACCTCCCAAACCTGGCCCTACTACATCCTTCCACATTGCTATTGGAAATACGATCATTCACCCAGTAGCCCAAGCACGCTGCCTAGGGGTCACACTTGATTCCTCTCTCTCATTCTCCTCTCATATTCAAAACGTTTCTAAAACTTGTCGCTTTTTCCTCCGCAATATAAAAAAGATACGCCCTTTCCTTTGTTACTCAACTGCCAAAACTCTGACTCAGGCCCTCATTCTCTCACGTCTCGATTACTTCAACCTCCTGCTGTCCGGCCTTCCTACCTCTCACCTGTCTCCCCTACAATCTATCCTAAACACTGCTGCCAGAATCACTCTACTCTTTCCTAAATCTGTCTCAGCGTCTCCCCTGCTGAAATCCCTCTCCTGGCTTCCGATTAAATCGCGTATCTCACACTCAATTCTACTGCTCACTTTTAAAGCTTTACATTCTTCTGCCTCTCATTACATCTCAGCCCTAATTTCTCGCTATGCACCATCACGACTCTTGCGTTCTTCTCAAGGATGTCTTCTTTCTACCCCCTTTGTATCTAAAGCTCTCTCCCGCCTTAAACCTTTCTCACTTTCTGCCCCACACCTCTGGAATGCCCTTCCCCTCAATACCCGACTAGCCCCCTCGCACCTTTAAGACCCACCTTAAGACACATCTGCTTAAAGAAGCATATGAGTAGCACTGGATAATCATGGACACATGACACAAAGCTTGGCCCCCTGCAGACGCACTTACTAGTATTCCCTCCTACTGTCTCTGTACGTTCTCCCTACCTACCAATTAGATTGTAAGCTCCTCGGAGCAGGGACTCCTTCCTTAATGTTACTTTTACAGTATGTCTGAAGCACTTATTCCCATGATCTGTTATTTATATTTGTTATTTATATGATATGTATTACTACTGTGAAGCGCTATGTACATTTTATGGCGCTATACAAATAAAGACATACATACATACATACCTGCATCGAAACAATCAGGATCCCAGTAAGGGTCCAGCTAAATTTGGGTGTTACAGAAGTTACACCGAAAAACAAGGGGGTCCGGGTCCAATACCAGTAAAGAAACTAAGCAGATATACCTCTCTCTGAGTGTTACGACTGGGCACTTAAAGAAACACAGTATTCATAAATATCACCAAATAAAGATGATGTTGTACTAAAAATGTTTCTTGTGCGCATTATTTTCACCCTTGCTACCTCATCACTCAGCCGGCCTGAATACTGCTCCCTGGGTCAAGGTAATCCATGCTGAGTAGCCAAATATTTTACTCCGATGTAATCTCCCTAGAAGCCGGGCCGGGAGGTTTACATATGTTAGGTATGTCATACTGTAATAAAGTTTTCTACATTTGTACCGCTTAAGGACAAAAGGGAAGCCTAGAAATAACTTTAACTAGATACAGATAACCGTTCTTATTCTTATACATATACTGTATAAGAAAATAGGAACATGAAAAGATTGTATCAGTGCTATAAGCTATCATTCTTTGTTATTTAATACACAAATGTAGTAAGGGTTATTGTTTCTACTAATAAAACAACATATCCCTTTGTAACACAGAATGCCATACAGTTTCCATAGGATTCAGTAGCAGTGATAACACAGAATATCACAGCATACTGTATGCCACCATAACTGTATACTGGCGCACCTGTGATCATTGTACACATTCACAGGGCTGTGTAACTTTATATCTAGGAGAAACAGACAATACATGAGTTAGGGTCCAGTACATCCCGTCAGATTCAAATTGGCTTTTTCACATATCAGATGGAGTCATTGTTACAGAGTTTTTTTTAGGGCTCAATGTGGCTCAAGGCTTGCACTGTTTAATGAAAGAACTGTTTTTCAGTATTGTACAACAAATACAGTGCAACAGAAAAAGAGAGCACTGGACTTGTAAGACCGGGCAGTGTGACATAAGGCCAGGTGCCCCTTCCCTTAAGGTTATGTGCTGTAAGGCCAGTGGGAGGGGTTAAGGAAGGGGTGCTTAAGGCAAAGTGGAGGTATCCTAGCTTCCTCTTTCTTCTAATCTACTGGAGTGAAGTCCCATCCACCCACACTGTTTTTTCAACATGAGAGATGTCAGCATTGGAAGAAAAGATCAGGATTTTTGCTTTGTTTTGTAACAGCTTGGGGAATGTGTTGGCAGGAGTAATGTTACTTTGGGAGAGGGACTCAGTTAGTATTGGTTCCTGGAGGGAGGTAGTACACCTCAGAAGTATTTAGTTTTGGTGATGACCTTCCAAGTGGAATTTGGTGAAGGCGGTGCCATTTCACACTAGGCTCGGTTGGTGTGATGGTGACCTTCCGATGAGGGCTCTGTGCATTCAGACTAAGGTGCTGATGGGCTAGGTGAGCATGATCTGAGCGTATCCCTTAAGCTCAGGTAGGTGTGAAGTGGAGCAAACTGTTAAGGTCCCTAGTTCGGGATAAATATGAGATATTTATCTGTTGTAATAAATAAAGCTGTGACAGTTAATTTCTCCCAAGAACTTATATGGTGCATTTATTTGAAATGGGAGAGGGATCAAGCTCGAGGCATGGGTAAGTCAAAAAATCCCTGTACTTCTAAGGAAGGGGCTGCATGACTTTACGTAAAGGGGCCCACCCCTAAAGTGCAATGATGTAAAGGACAGAGGGAGGGGTTAAGTAAGGGGTACATAGGGCAAGGGGGAGGAATCCTAGCTTCCTTTTTTTTCTAGGATCTACTGGACTGAAGTCCAACACACCCACCCTGTTTTTAGTCATTATTGATGTCGACTTAGAAATGAAAGATCAGGATTCGGCTCTGTTGTTGTCGCAGCTTGGGGTATGTGTTGGCGGGAGTAATATTACTCTGGGAGGGGGACTATTTAGTTGGGAAAGATGGTACCACTCCAGGCTCGGCAGCTGGAATGGTACTGGCTTCTGGATGGAATTTGGGGAAGGACGTTTCATTCCAAACTTGGCTCGGTTGGTGAAGTTGTGACAATCCGGGTATCTGTGCATTTAGACTAAGGTACTGATTGGCTAGATGAGCACGCACTGAGGGTATCTCTCGAGCTCCGGTAGGTGTGAGCAGAGTAATCTGTATAGGTCCCTAGTTGGGGATACATATGATATATTTATCTGTGTAATAAATAAAGCTGTGGCCGTTAATTTCACCCAAGAAGTTGTACAATGTGTTTATTGGGAATGGGAGAGGAGTCCAGCTCGAGGCGTGGGTAAGTCATGTTTCCTATATCTGTATAACCTGAAATTCTCTGTTTCCCGATATGCTGCTTCCTCCACCTTTGACCCAGCTGGCATATTATCATACGTACGCAAACTCATCACCTTGTGCCAAAGGGAGAGGGAAGTAAAATGAAGAATGGTTCAACCTGTTTAAATGCACATTAATATCACACAAAGGTTACGGAGCTAACTGATTTATCCCATCACGCATTGAAGCAACAATTAAAAATTTATTTTTCAAAAGCTTTATTTGTCTGTTTTTAAAGGCATCAAAGATCAGGATTTTAGGCCTTACTTATGTCCCTGCTTTTGGGTCACTCTTATGCACATTTAAATCTCCCTCTCCTTGCGTGCCACAACAAACACAAGGTGATCATAATCCAAAAGATCTGATTTCTTCTTACTGCTAAACACATCTAAGCTCTGGATGATATAACCTGTGTCACTGAGAGCCTGACGCAAGAATTCTTCATCGTATGTCAGAACATGCAATGTGTGCTCACCCAGCTTGTAATATGACATATTGAGAAATCCATAGAGTTAGAGATACCCCCCCACTTTTAGCAGTGTTGACATGTTCTTCAGGATGCTGCGATAATCATCTTGGTGTTTGCTAAAAACTTCCAAGCACCCACAGCTAAGCAGACAGTCCACTTGGGGTAACACAACGGGTTCTGATGGGTTGGCTTTTGTGAGGTCACATTTTAGCACACGCGTCACTGCTCTTCTTGTTTTATCTTCCTTTTCTTGCCAATCCTCACTGAAAAACAGTAGAAATAATGATGTTAGCATAACCTTATGTCACATATACAGATGTAGTCATGTTATTGACCATCTCCCCATTGTGCACTTGGCCAAGTCTACTAAATAAAGGTTTCTCACACTGCAGCGTTATGCATATTATGTATGTCCCACTGTAATAAAGTTTGCTACATTTGTACAGTACCCCTTCAGTACATGAGAAGGGTGCCTTGAAATAACTTCAATTAGATACAGATAACCACTTGTATTCTTATATGTTAGTCCTCGTCCAGGCTGAGAGCGACTGAGCCGTGCTGTGAGAGCAGGGGTGATTAGTGTCCAGTGTAGGTGTGCGCGGGGGGAGGGAGGTGCATGCCGGAAGCATGCCCATGAAGTCACATGAGCGGTTCATCCTCATTGGCTGAACCGTGCATGTGACCAGGGCAAGCGGGACAATGTCAAAATAATTTGTCTAGGTAATCGCGGAGCGCTCAGGGGCACCTGCATCCGCACACTCAGGACAAACACATTGTCACAATGTGTTTGATCCCACTAAGCACGAGTGCGCACGCACGCTCAGCTTCACCCTGGACACAACTTAAGAAGACAGGAACATGAAAATATTGTATCATTGCTATCAGTTATAATTCTTTATCATTAAATACACAAATGTACTAAGGGTTATTGTTCCTTCTAATAAAACAACATATCCCTTTGTAACACAGAATGCCATACAGTTTCCATAGGATTCAGTGGCAGTGATAACACAGATTATAGGCTAAAGCAGTAAAAGTCAGGGCATTATTGAAAACCCTGCTCTCTGATTGGTTAAAATTCCGGGCATTATCCACAGTAATGCCCTGAATTTCAGCAGCTTGCAAAATGCAGTTTTCAATCTGTTTATTTCCAGCCAATCAGCTTTCAGAACAGCTGAGACATGGCAGGGGATTGGTCAAAAAGTATCAGTCACGGTTTGACTCCTTCTCTCCCGAGCTGACTGAGATTTTCTGAGCAGATTCAGTTGAATTGGGGGGGAGGAGACTGCAAAGAAATAAGTGTGTTGTGTATAGAGGTTTAGTGTTGTGTGTGTGTGGGGTGGGGGGTGGTGTAGAGGTGCTGTGTTGTGGTGTGTTGTGTGTAGAGCTGGGAGGGAGCGTGCAAAGTTTAAAAGTGGCTGCATTTTTTATTGTGGCTGCAGTGTGTGTGTGTGTGTGTGTGTGTGTGTGTGTGTGTGTGTGTGTGTGTGTGTGTGTGTGTTTGTGTGTGTATAGAGCTCCAGTGTGTGTGTGTGTGTGTGTCAGTAGCAGTGTTTATGGGTATAGCATGTGTGTGTAGCAGCAGAGTTTGTGTGTGTGTGTAGAGCTGCTGTGTGTGTAGAGCTGCTGCTGTGTGTGTAGAGGTGCTGTGTAGTGAGTGTAGAGAGGTGCTGTGTTGTGTGTCTAGAGCTCCAGTGTGTGTGTGTAGAGGTGCTGTGTTGTGTGTGTTGAGCTGTTTTGTGTGTGTGTGTAGCAGCAGTTTGTGTGTGAGCTGCTGTGTGTGTGTGTGTGTGAGTGTGTGTGTGTACACAAAGGGGGTGACAGTGTGTGGATATAGATATCTGCAGTGTAAGCGTATATAGAGGTGGTTTTATTTTTAAGGTTTTTATTTTTTCAAACCTGATTACATTTTCATGATTCTTTCTGTGCCCTTTCCCTATATTTATGGGTTATGCACCTTGCAATCACAGTACGTATTGATTGGACCGGAATCTGTGAATTTAACACATATTCTGAGCAGGGGCGGCTTTTGTGGCATTTATACCAACCGTACCCAAGATGTAAAGCAGAAACTGTAACTTTTAGGAAAAAATAATGGACTAAAAATGACTTTTTACCCTTTGCCTTCCATGTCACAGACATATTTGGACAGATGAGACCAATCAAAGGACCCTGGATACTTTTTCAACCACATTTCCAGTTCCTTGTGGTGGGTTTCCACAGGATCTAACACAATGATCTCCTTGAAGATTTCGCTGGCTGACAGGAGATGATGAATTACCGGACCCATGGTGATATCAATTAGTGTATCTCCACTGACACCACCTAAAGCATAGAGACAAAGGTCCAGAAAATCATACTGATTAAACAATAATGTATCCAGCCTCCTCTTATTTAATCTTAGAAATAGCAAGCTTCAATGTTGATCTCTATGTAGTGATTGTGTTAATGCGAATATAGATGCTTCTATAGAAGATGTAGGGATTTTATTAACAAACATATATTGTGCAGTCGAACTATTCCTGGATGTAAACGCAGCATGGAAGTTAGAGGTAATTATTCCTGATAATATCTTTTAAGAAAGAGGATTCTGTCAATGGCATGTATCTGTCTCTGTGTCACATTGCATTTATATTAAAAACTATCACCAACTGCTTGCAGCAGGTGTAATATGATCAAAGAAATTCACATAAGGAATAGTGAGGGATCTAACTTTCCGTCCATCCAAACATCTGTCTGTCTGTCTGTCTCTTAAGGGTTTTCAATTTGGGTTTAAAATGTAAGATTCTAGTGGGTTCTGATTTCTCACACCTTGTGTCACCCATCTTTATTAGTTATTATAACAAGATGAATTCCTATTTTCTGGAAAATGCAATATTACTGATATTTTAAATGAAAAATTGAACTAATATTTGACTGTCTCAGATTAGAGGGGTTATACATCAAAGTTTCCCAGTTTCAAATCTGGTGAAAAAACTTTAGCACATAAAATCAAGGAGACGTTTTTTTATTATTCTAGTATTTCCCTCTTAGATTTAATTTAAAACATACCAGTTAAAATCAAATGTATTGAATAACAGTTGCAAATAGCAAAGCACTGAGACCCAGATTTTACACTGTAATGTGACATTAACATAAGTTCAAAAAGGGGGGGGGGGTGGACTGGGCGCTTCTAAAGTGATTTTATAGTGATAATAGACAAATGTAATGAAATACAAAATGCAAAGTGAATAAACTTAAATATGTGATCAACCAATATCTTTCACCAACCCATATTGAAGAATAGCAATGAAACAATATATACAATGTGAAATGAAGCTGCTCAACATCCAGGTGGGACTGTTCATTGTCCCAATGGTAACAGTTTTCTTCTTTGAGAAGAGGAGCGCTGAATATATCCAGTAATATGTGGAATGAAAGAAAACAGGATAGTGCAGATGGTATATGCCAATAGTTAAATAAATAATAAGGTTCCGATGTTGTTGCACTCACAAAACTTCCAGGTATAAAAGGCATGTCAGAGATTCTTCTCTCTCTGACTGGAGCCCTTTTGTAGAGAGATGGTGTAGTCACAGGATATCCCTCAATGTGTATCGTTTGTAGTCATCAAATATACAATGAGAGAAAGATGCCACAATAGTGTGTAATGTTTCATCAAATGTATTCAAAGGTTTAAGATAAAAAGTAACAAACTCACATTTTCCATAATATAAAATTCATTCATTCTTGTTTTAAGTAAATGTATATTATTTGCCCTGATTTAGTGTATCTAGTCTTGAGTTTCCAGAACAGAAATAAACACACATACCTGATGTGAATGCCTTATGCAGTTGTTTTAGTGGATATTCCACTATCTCATCTTGCAAATCATTATTTTCAGCACAAATATAGGTGTCCAATATTATTCTTGGATCTATGTCCACATGGTGGTACTGTTTGTGGCTGGAATCCATTGGGTTTATCTTCTGTTCTTCTGCTCTGACTCTGTGTCTTCCGAACTTCATGTGCATGAGAATCTTATCATCTGATTGGAAAGAGCAGCTGACTAGTCAGGTACACAGACATTGAGACAGAAATATGCTGAATTGTATTAGATAAATAAAAATCACTCAGTCACTGTAAATATTCTGGTCACAAGGTATCCTCTCTTTTGTGCAGCACTGTGCCCATGAGTGCATCTGCATGTGTTCCACCGTCTTTAAATACTATATATATATATATATATATATATATATATATATATATATATATATATATATATCACACAGAAGACTAAGACAATCCCCAAAAATAGCACTCTAAATTTACCACAAAATAAATCTAGAAGTATAAAGGCAAAGACCAGGATTCTGAGTCAAAGTAGAAAAAAGGAAATATTTTAATTGCGAGCTATAAAACACACTAACATTAAAAACATAAACACACTAAAGGCAGTATGATGAAAATAAAAAGCTGTGACTAGAAAAAAAATATAAACAAATAATAAGGTATAATCACTGCAAGTAAACCCTAAAGCAAAAAATGTATCAAAAATACGATAATTAACCTATCAAATATATGAGGTGATACAAATGAGCTAAAAGATTACAAAACCTCCCTAAGGATCCTAGCTACAAATAATATAACTAAGCGCAAAAGAAAAATAAGAAATATAAGATGAATAAACTTATATACACAAAGGTGAACATAAGACAAAAATAATATATCTTAAACCAAGGGGGGGGGGGGGAGACAGGGGAAAATAGGATGAAAAATACTCAAGCCCTGTACAGCAATAACCAAAGAAAAGATAATAAAAATATCAAAAAGCCTTAATGCAAGATATGCCTGTGGACTCTGCAAAAAAGGAAAAACACATGGCTGTATAGAATACCAATGAAAGCCAGTGCTGAGTGCATGATCAGATAAGCATATGCCTAGATCCCACTGAGGGGAAAGAGACTCTGGGCAGCAGGGATAGTAATGCTCAGCTGTCCAAGATAGTATACAAGTCTGTCAAAAGGAGTATTGCGAAACCCAGTGACTTGGAACGGCGCTATAACCAGCAGTGAAAGTGGTCAAAGAATAATATAAAAATATGGTGATTCTGAAAGATTCTCAACCTTCCAGGGAATATGCACTGATTCCCTTACAAACATTTAGGATCCAGGGCAGGAAGGGAGCGATGTCATCAGGAACACCCAGAAAAAAACACATAAATAATCATAGTGTAGTAAATAAAATAAGTGTGAATCAAACTAAAATAACTTGGCTCTTATGGATGACCTACTTACAAAAAGTAAGGTAAAAAACAGCAGGTTTGTTTAAAGATGAGTCTTTAGGCACCTCAGCTTGAGACCGCAGCACACAACAGTAAACACTGGTAGCAGGCTGGATGATGTTTTCACGGAGGCTTCAGCTCCCAGTCAGGTATATTGTAATAAATGAGCACAATCACATAGGGGTTTTCTTTAGGCAGTAGATATGACGGATCGGCGGATGAAAGAACCTCCACTCCTCTCACTGTCCCTCCTCGAGGGTGCCCCCTCGTCCGGTGTCGGATGGATGGCGTCTGTCGTCACGTCCTGGCCTGGGGGTGACGACTACCGGTAGGAGCGGATAGATCGAAGGGTAGGAGGATCGCCGCACCGCAACTATGCCTCCGGGGATGAAGCAGGTAGTCAGACAGCCAGACTGCGATTCAGCTGTACTCTGCTTACTCTGCTTGCTTGGCTCAACGCGTTTCACTGCGTACCGCAGCTTCCTCAGGAGCAATGATTACATCCCCTAATGGGTGTTATTTAAATAGCATACTCAATTAGGTCAATAATTAAAAACACAATCAAATAGTTAATTAATAAATTACACACAGGTTCTCCCATAAAGGGTACATAATCACTGTGGTCCAAAAATACGACGCATAAAATACATTAATATGTTTATTAACTCTATTTTAAGAGGATCAAAAATAATAAAATGTTAAAATGTATATAAAAAATAAAAATAATAAAATTCAATTAATAAGGAGGTATCAAATGAAAAGAGAGATTCATGGATTTAAAGGGGGAGAGAGAAAGAGACATGGGTTAATCATGGGAATATAGGACAGGAATCATAGAAACAGGTAGCAGCATATTATAAAATATAGAATCAACTCATAGTGTGATACTGACATGAATCAAAGCTGAAAGTGCAATTACAGTGACTAGAGGAAAGGTGTAATCTCAAAGTCTACATTCAGACCATTAGGTGTGAGAGTATTGAGTTTATGTACCCAGTACATCTCTCTTTTACTTAAGTCTAAGTTTCTATCCCGTCCTCTCCAATGCTGTGCAACATGTTCTATAGCGGTAAATTTTAGCCCTACTGTATTGGAGTTATGGAATATAGAGAAATGCTTAGAAACATTATGTGTCTGGACACTGCGTCTGATATTACTTAGGTGTTCTAAGATGCGTGTCTTGATAGCTCTTGTTGTCTTTCCCACATATTGTAGCCCACAGGGGCATTCAAGGAGGTAGATTATGTAAGTTGAATTACAATTCATGTACTGTTTTATTTTGTATTCCTCATTTCTATTATTGCACTTAAATCCCTTTTTATCTTGTTGTTTGTATTCGCAGGCTTTGCAGGAACTACAGCCGTAGAACCCTTCCAATTTCTGGAGCCATCCATTCCTATTTGTCTCTAGTTTTTTTTATTGCACTAGGGGCTATCATACCCTTCAAATTTCTCGCTTTTTTGAAGATTACCTTAGGGTATTTTGGGATTTCATCCTTCAAAATTGGATCATTCAGCAGGACATGCCAGTGTTTATTTATTATTTTACTAATATTGTTTGATTCTTTATTCAAAGAAGTTAAAAATGCTGTATCGAAGTTTGTATTTATAGTTTTATCTTTGTTTTTGGGCACTATTAGATCCTTTCTATTCAGACAATTGGCTTTTTCAAATGCTGTGTCCAGAAGGTCTGTCCTATAATGTTTTTCTACAAAGCGTTCCTTTATTACTGTATATTACACTGATCACTGAGCACTGCTGCATCAGTGCAATTTCTACGCATCCTTCTGAACTGGTTGTACGGGACGTTATCCATCCATAAATTGTGGTGACAGCTTGTGCGTAGAATATAGTTATTGCTGTCAACTTCCTTAAAGTAAGACCTAGTTTTTTTAGAATGCCATTCTCTATATAAATATTTAAATCTAAATAATTGAGGGAAAGACAACAAGAGCTATCAAGACACGCATCTTAGAACACCTAAGTAATATCAGACGCAGTGTCCAGACACTTAATGTTTCTAAGCATTTCTCTATATTCCATAACTCCAATACAGTAGGGCTAAAATTTACCGCTATAGAACATGTTGCACAGCATTGGAGAGGACGGGATAGAAACTTAGACTTAAGTAAAAGAGAGATGTACTGGGTACATAAACTCAATACTCTCACACCTAATGGTCTGAATGTAGACTTTGAGATTACACCTTTCCTCTAGTCACTGTAATTGCACTTTCAGCTTTGATACATGTCAGTATCACACTTTGAGTTGATTCTATATTTTATAATATGCTGCTGCCTGTTTCTATGATTCCTGTCCTATATTCCCATGATTAACCCATGTCTCTTTCTCTCTCCCCCTTTAAATCCATGAATCTCTCTCCATTTGATACCTCCTTATTAATTGAATTTTATTATTTTTATTTTTTATATACATTTTAACATTTTATTATTTTTGATCCTCTTAAAATAGAGTTAATAAACATATTAATGTATTTTATGCGTCGTATTTTTGGACCACAGTGATTATGTACCCTTTATGGGAGAACCTTTGTGTAATTTATTAATTAACTATTTGATTGTGTTTTTAATTATTGACCTAATTGAGTATGCTATTTAAATAACACCCATTAGGGGATGTAATCATTGCTCCTGAGGAAGCTGCGGTACGCAGCGAAACGCGTTGAGCCAAGCAAGCAGAGTAAGCAGAGTACAGCTGAATCGCAGTCTGGCTGTCTGACTACCTGCTTCATCCCCGGAGGCATAGTTGCGGTGCGGCGATCCTCCTACCCTTCGATCTATCCGCTCCTACCGGAAGTCGTCACCCCCAGGCCAGGACGTGACGACAGACGCCATCCATCTGACACCGGACGACGGGGCACCCTCGAGGAGGGACAGTGAGAGGAGTGGTGGTTCTTTCCTCCGCCGATCCGTCTTATCTACTGCCTAAAGAAAACCCCTATGTGATTGTGCTCATTTATTACATTATACCTGACTGGGAGCTGAAGCCTCAGTGAAAACATCATCCAGCCTGCTACCAGTGTTTACTGTTGTGTGCTGCGGTCTCAAGCTGAGGTGCCTAAAGACTCATCTTTAAACAAACCTGCTGTTTTTTACCTTACTTTTTGTAAGTAGGTCATCCATAAGAGCCAAGTTATTTTAGTTTGATTCACACTTATTTTATTTACTACACTATGATTATTTATGTGTTTTTTTCTGGGTGTTCCTGATGACATCGCTCCCTTCCTGCCCTGGATCCAAAGGAGTATTGCTCCAACATGTGTAGCAGTCTCTCAAGCAGTCCACAGGAGTAGCACCATAATGCACAGGTCACGCTTAGCAAATCATGTACACTGCCGATAATGAACACTCAACGCGTTTCAGCCTAGGGGGCCTTCATCCCGGAGTGATAAAAGAATAGTGGAGGCTTGCTGGGCTTTATACTGTGGCCAATCAAAAATCGGCACATGTCCGCAACCAATTGCAGTAAGGTTAAGGAGGGCGGCGTCATCTGCACAGGTGCCGAGTTGAGATAATCAATGACGATGCGTCTAGGGGAGGAGAAATCCCTAGAAGTAATGTTGTAACTCTTTTGTACATGTGCAGACACTCCCATTTGTAGCATCTCAATTCAAGAGTCAGGGTGACGTCATCGGAGCATTGTAAACAGACAGGAGCAGCATATATAAAGTTCTTATCTACATGAACAAACACATAATTATTAGACAAAGATGAGGTGATACAGTATGCCTTATAAAATATACAGTAAGGCACAAAGAGTAAGAAAGCAAGCACAAAACATATGACATTATGAGCAAAAAGAAAATAGTATCTAATGATTAAAAAAATAAATAGTAAAAACAGAAGAGGGAAAATAGGATGTATTGAAAGAGCGCAGAGAAAGAGAGTCATAACCAAAGAAAAGTGTACATAAAGAAGTTCCTACAGCCTCACTAAGCAATATAGCACAAATGAAAAAAGGAGAAGCTAGGTGAAGCTATAAGAACAATGCAAAACCAAGGGAGTCCTTCATTCCCCTGGGTTGCATAGTATTAAGGAGAACTATCCATCTGCATTCTTTTTTGAGGAGGCTTTCTCCAAGTCCCTTCCTCTAATGCCCAAGGACACTTTGTCAAACGCAAATGCAGAAATATGCGTATATATAATATACTAGCTGATATACCCGGCGTTGCCCGGGCGTGGAAGTTCAGGGGGCATGGAGTTGCGGGGCAAGGGGCATAGAAGGGCGGGGGGGCAAGGGGCATACAAGGGTGGGGGTTGCAAGGGGCGTGGAAGGGGAGGAGCAAGGGGCGTGGAAGGGGGTGTGCATGAGAATCTTATCATCTGATTGGAAAGAGCAGCTGACTAGTCAGGTACACAGACATTGAGACAGAAATATGCTGAATTGTATTAGATAAATAAAAATCACTCAGTCACTGTAAATATTCTGGTCACAAGGTATCCTCTATTTTGTGCAGCACTGTGCCCATGAGTGCATCTGCATGTGTTCCACCGTCTTTAAATACTATATATATATATATATATATATATATATATATATATATATATATATATATATATCACACAGAAGACTAAGACAATCCCCAAAAATAGCACTCTAAATTTACCACAAAATAAATCTAGAAGTATAAAGGCAAAGACCAGGATTCTGAGTCAAAGTAGAAAAAAGGAAATATTTTAATTGCGAGCTATAAGACACACTAACATTAAAAACATAAACACACTAAAGGCAGTATGATGAAAATAAAAAGCTGTGACTAGAAAAAAAATATGAACAAATAATAAGGTATAATCACTGCAAGTAAACCCTAAAGCAAAAAATGTATCAAAAATACGATAATTAACCTATCAAATATATGAGGTGATACAAATGAGCTAAAAGATTACAAAACCTCCCTAAGGATCCTAGCTACAAATAATATAACTAAGCGCAAAAGAAAAATAAGAAATATAAGATGAATAAACTTATATACACAAAGGTGAACATAAGACAAAAATAATATATCTTAAAACAGGGGGGCGGGGGGGGGGGAGACAGGGGAAAATAGGATGAAAAATACTCAAGCCCTGTACAGCAATAACCAAAGAAAAAATAATAAAAATATCAAAAAGCCTTAATGCAAGATATGCCTGTGGACTCTGCAAAAAAGGAAAAACACATGGCTGTATAGAATACCAATGAAAGCCAGTGCTGAGTGCATGATCAGATAAGCATATGCCTAGATCCCACTGAGGGGAAAGAGACTCTGGGCAGCAGGGATAGTAATGCTCAGCTGTCCAAGATAGTATACAAGTCTGTCCAAAGGAGTATTGCGAAACCCAGTGACTTGGAACGGCGCTATAACCAGCAGTGAAAGTGGTCAAAGAATAATATAAAAATATGGTGATTCTGAAAGATTCTCAACCTTCCAGGGAATATGCACTGATTCCCTTACAAACATTTAGGATCCAGGGCAGGAAGGGAGCGATGTCATCAGGAACACCCAGAAAAAAACACATAAATAATCATAGTGTAGTAAATAAAATAAGTGTGAATCAAACTAAAATAACTTGGCTCTTATGGATGACCTACTTACAAAAAGTAAGGTAAAAAACAGCAGGTTTGTTTAAAGATGAGTCTTTAGGCACCTCAGCTTGAGACCGCAGCACACAACAGTAAACACTGGTAGCAGGCTGGATGATGTTTTCACGGAGGCTTCAGCTCCCAGTCAGGTATATTGTAATAAATGAGCACAATCACATAGGGGTTTTCTTTAGGCAGTAGATATGACGGATCGGCGGATGAAAGAACCTCCACTCCTCTCACTGTCCCTCCTCGAGGGTGCCCCCTCGTCCGGTGTCGGATGGATGGCGTCTGTCGTCACGTCCTGGCCTGGGGGTGACGACTTCCGGTAGGAGCGGATAGATCGAAGGGTAGGAGGATCGCCGCACCGCAACTATGCCTCCGGGGATGAAGCAGGTAGTCAGACAGCCAGACTGCGATTCAGCTGTACTCTGCTTACTCTGCTTGCTTGGCTCAACGCGTTTCGCTGCGTACCGCAGCTTCCTCAGGAGCAATGATTACATCCCCTAATGGGTGTTATTTAAATAGCATACTCAATTAGGTCAATAATTAAAAACACAATCAAATAGTTAATTAATAAATTACACACAGGTTCTCCCATAAAGGGTACATAATCACTGTGGTCCAAAAATACGACGCATAAAATACATTAATATGTTTATTAACTCTATTTTAAGAGGATCAAAAATAATAAAATGTTAAAATGTATATAAAAAATAAAAATAATAAAATTCAATTAATAAGGAGGTATCAAATGGAGAGAGATTCATGGATTTAAAGGGGGAGAGAGAAAGAGACATGGGTTAATCATGGGAATATAGGACAGGAATCATAGAAACAGGCAGCAGCATATTATAAAATATAGAATCAACTCATAGTGTGATACTGACATGTATCAAAGCTGAAAGTGCAATTACAGTGACTAGAGGAAAGGTGTAATCTCAAAGTCTACATTCAGACCATTAGGTGTGAGAGTATTGAGTTTATGTACCCAGTACATCTCTCTTTTACTTAAGTCTAAGTTTCTATCCCGTCCTCTCCAATGCTGTGCAACATGTTCTATAGCGGTAAATTTTAGCCCTACTGTATTGGAGTCATGGAATATAGAGAAATGCTTAGAAACATTATGTGTCTGGACACTGCGTCTGATATTACTTAGGTGTTCTAAGATGTGTGTCTTGATAGCTCTTGTTGTCTTTCCCACATATTGTAGCCCACGGGGGCATTCAAGGAGGTAGATTATGTAAATTGGATTACAGTTCATGTACTGTTTTATTTTGTATTCCTCATTTCTATTATTGTACTTAAATCCCTTTTTATCTTGTTGTTTGTATTCGCAGGCTTTGCAGGAACTACAGCCGTAGAACCCTTCCAATTTCTGGAGCCATCCATTCCTATTTGTCTCTAGTTTTTTTAATGCACAAGGCTATCATAACCTTCAAATTTCTCGCTTTTTTGAAGATTACCTTAGGGTATTTTGGGATTTCATCCTTCAAAATTGGATCATTCAGCAGGACATGCCAGTGTTTATTTATTATTTTACTAATATTGTTTGATTCTTTATTCAAAGAAGTTAAAAATGCTGTATCGAAGTTTGTATTTATAGTTTTATCTTTGTTTTTGGGCACTATTAGATCCTTTCTATTCAGACAATTGGCTTTTTCAAATGCTGGGTCCAGAAGGTCTGTCCTATAATGTTTTTCTACAAAGCGTTCCTTTAGTATATTACACTGATCACTGAACACTGCTGCATCAGTGCAATTTCTACGCATCCTTCTGAACTGGTTGTACGGGACGTTATCCATCCATTAATTGTGGTGACAGCTTGTGCGTAGAATATAGTTATTGCTGTCAACTTCCTTAAAGTAAGACCTAGTTTTTAGAATGCCATTCTCTATATAAATATTTAAATCTAAATAATTGAGAGAGGGTTTACTTGTTACAGAGGTAAATTGTAGATTATACGTATTAGTATTTATACTTGATAGAAAGGAGTCTAAACTCTCCTGGCTGCCTCGCCAGATCAAAATAACATCATCGATGTAGCGCCGCCATAGGACAAGGTCCACCCCCAGTACGCCGCCTGGCCAAATGTGGTGTTCCTCCCAGAGTCCCATAAAGAGGTTGGCGTAACTGGGAGCAAACCTCGTACACATGGCGGTGCCACATCTTTGAATATAAAATTCATTTTCGAACCAAAAATAGTTTTTATCAAGTATAAAGCATATCCCATCGAGAATAAATTGGACTTGCTGTTCTTTCATATCTGGATCTTGTTTAAGAAAGAAATTCACTGCTTCACATCCTAGATTCTTTTCTATTGATGTGTATAAAGACGCAACATCTATAGTGGCCATAATATACTCATTTTTCCAGGTAAAGCTCTCCAACAGATGTAACACATCTGTAGTATCTTTCAGATATGATTTAAGGGATTTAACATGACTTTGTAGAAAAGTGTCAATATAAGATGACAGATTTGATGTCAGTGAGTTAATTCCGGAGATGATGGGTCTCCCGGGAGGTTGTTTCATACATTTGTGGACTTTTGGCAGTATATAAAATATCGGTAATTGGGGATATTCATTAAATAAAAATTTATATTCGTTCTCATTCAGTATACCCAATTCCCTACCTCGTTCTAAGAGCACTTTTAGATCATTTATAAAGGTTTTAGTAGGGTTATTTTTTAGAATTTCATAAGTCTTTTTGTCTCCTAAGAGGCGGTGGGCTTCTTTTAGGTAGTCATCTCTATTTAAGATGACTACCCCCCCTCCCTTATCAGCCTGTTTGATGACTATTTTTGTGTTATTTGTTATTTGCCACAGTATACTCCTTGAGAAAGCTCTCTAAGCATGAAACTCGTGGGAGGAGAGCTCCCCTGTTTTGTCCACAGTATGTCTTTGTTTTTAATCATCTAGTTTAATACATTTTTCTTAGTTTTTCTACACCGGTGAGTTGTTGAGATCTTTTTCGGAGTGTTTGCTGTCAAACCAATGCCTTGCAGTTTTTCTATGTTCCGCTTCACGATTGGATGGACGCACAGCGGTTGTGCAGTATTGGACATTGGGGACTGGTGCCAATAGTTTGATTGAAGACGGTGGATCATCGCAAGTAGTTGGACGCAGCGCCGTGATCACAGGAGAACAGGAAAATAACTTCATCTCGAGCGGGGTTTCAGAGGTAATTAATCCCTTTCCCTCTTGAATACATATCCCCGCTAGTCGTTCACATAGAGCCACCGGGCTCATCCCGCATACTAACTGTGTTGTCTTTGTCTTCTGTGACAACTAACAGGCTGTTCCCCCTAAACAATTTCACTACACCTGCATCTCAAGACTGCAGAAAACACACTGATTACTTACCTTTATATGATCTACATTGCTGGACTTGTTTTAGTTCATTTATATGAGTTACCTTTGAGCTATGAATAGCTATTTTTTGTTTAACTGCTGAGTATCCCCTGCACACACACACAATATCACTTTAGGAGACAGTGAAACACTTTGGTGTGGTACCTCTTCTATTGGCCGGGGGTAGAGGTGTTACAAGTACAATAACTGCAAGCTGAAGACCCCACGTGCCCGGCGCTCCCGCTGCCTGCGAAGGGCAGGAGATTGGCGCGGGAGGAGGGGGAGGGGGAGCGGGGTGGTGGTGCTGGTCGTGGCCTTTCCTCTCTTCCGACCCCCTCCGTGTGTGTGTAGAGTGAGTGTGTGTGTGTGTGTGTGTATATATATGGGAGAGAAAGTGGCGAGCAGATTTCTTGGTTGGGCGAATCAATTTTTGGGTGATTTGTCGGACACTGTATATATATGTAGCCCTTTTTGTGAATCCTGGATTGAAAGGAACTACTGGTGTACTGTATATACCTGTAGGTTCAGGAGCTCTGAGCCTCCGCCATGGGAGAGCCTGGGGTCATACCCTTAACTATCATGGTGCAGCGCCTCCACTTACCCAGGATCCCCATATTAGAGAATCTGCCCTGAGTAAGAAACATACAACGGTTTGTGCAACTGGCAACCTTTTACTATTGCAATATGTAATGCACGATTATAGAATATACATGACACATCATAACCCTTATACTCTATATATATCACATCATGTAAAACACACACACAGTGGCTCAGCCACACCTTGTTCGGTATAATGTCCTGTACACAGGTGGCTCTGCCACTCTCCCTAGGAGTATGTCCTGTAACTAGTGTCTGTACAGCATAGTACGCTGGCACACTGGTGCCCCCAATTAGTTAGTGGGAGGCGGGATCAGCGCCTGATGACCGGTGTAGGTGCACTTGCTGATTAAAGATACCTTCCGGTCACTACGGTGACCACACCACTCCACACAGGTACTCAGTGTTGCTCCAGCCTTTCGCCGACACTCCGTGATGCTGTGAGGTCTGTCCGCCAGACCAAGATGGCGTCCGCCACTCCGCAGCTGAACCGCACTAAAGGATGGGTCCCTAACTACTACGGCCGTCCCTACAAAAGCGGCACCCTACGATGACAGGGGTAATGCTCCTGGGGGCTGGGGAATGTCTCTCACCTAAGCGGAAGGGTCACTGACCCTCCGCTCGCGCACACGAGGTTCCGCCACCTTCCTCCTTCACCTCTCACTCGTGTGTCCCCCCGCCCACACGCATCCTGTTTCCTCTATCCAGAGTCTCGCACCCTATTGGTCCCCAGCCTCAGCTGACTCTCCCACAGTTCAGAGTTCAGAGTGCAACCCCCAAAGTCTCTCCAGATTGGTTGCCGTTCACGCGCTTTCCTCGCGCATGCGCAGCCTGACTCTTACTCAGTGACCTTACTGGCAAAAGAACAGTATGGCGCTTCCTATGTCAGTGACAGCGCGGAACCATACATATATATGTATACACATCCTTACATATACATATATATATATATACATATATATATATATATATACTAGCTGAGAGACCCGGCGTTGCCCGGGATGTAAATGCGTAATAGGTAGTATTATTTATAAATTGTGGAACAATAGGTGACTGTTTGTTGTAAAGGTTGGATAATAATATTGAAAAGAAAGATGGAAGAAAATGTAATACGATGTTGTATAAAAATGGTTTATTGTAACCACACCACAGTACAATATATATTTTGGTGCCATAAGTGATGTAAAAATGTGAGGCGTGTGTCCTGCTAGGGTGTGAGGCGGCAGGTGGCACGTGGGTTGTGAGTGCTGTCTGCGAGTGGGGGTCCTGCTAGGGTGTGAGGCGGCGGGTGGTACGTGGGTTGTGAGTGCTGTCTGAGTGTGGGTCCTGCTAGGGTGTGAGGCGGCGGGTGGCGCGTGGGTTGTGAGTGCTGTCTGCGAGTGGGTGTCCTGCTAGGGTGTGAGGCGGCGGGTGGCGCGTGGGTTGTGAGTGCTGTCTGTGAGTGGGGGTCCTGCTAGGGTGTGAGGCGGCGGGTGGCACGTGGGTTGTGAGTGCTGTCTGTGATTGGGGGTCCTGCTAGGGTGTGAGGCGGCGGGTGGGTTGTGAGTGCTGTGTGTGAGTGGGGGTCCTGCTAGGGTGTGAGGCGGTGGGTCAGTGATGTCGGTGCGTAGGGGCGGGAGGCAGCAGGTGTGTGTGGCGGCAGGTATGTGTCGAGTGTGGCGGGTGTCTGTTGAGTGCATGCAGCGGCTGTGAGGCGGTGGGTGAAAGGCAGAGGCGGCCGGAGTAAGGGCGGATGAAAGGCAGAGGCGGGGGTGGGGAGGCGGTAAGGCGGGAAGGAAGGCGAAGGGCGGCGGGAAGGGGAGGAGGGGTTGGAGGAGGGGGGCAAGGGGTGGAGGAGGGGGGCAAGGGGTGGAGGAGGGGGGCAAGGGGTGGAGGAGGGGGGAAGGGTTAGAGGAGGGGGGAAGGGTTAGAGGAGGGGGGAAGGGGGGGGAGGCGGTGGGAAGGGGGGGGAGGCGGTGGGAAGGGGGGGGGAGGCGGTGGGAAGGGGGGGGGAGGCGGTGGGAAGGGGGGGGAGGCGGTGGGAAGGGGGGGGGAGGCGGTGGGAAGGGGGGGAGGCGGTGGGAAGGGGGGGGGAGGCGGTAGGAAGGGGGGGGAGGCGGTGGGAAGGGGGGGGGGAGGCGGTGGGAAGGGGGGGGAGGCGGTGGGAAGGGGGGGGAGGCGGTGGGAAGGGGGGGAGGGGGGGGGAGGCGGTGGGAAGGGGGGGGAGGCGGTGGGGAGGGGGGGGAGGTGGTGGGAAGGTTGGGGAGGCGGTGGGAAGGGGGGGGAGGCGGTGGGAAGGGGGGGGAGGCGGTGGGAAGGGGGGGGAGGCGGTGGGAAGGGGGGGGAGGCGGTGGGAATGGGGGGGTGGGAAGGGGGGGGATGTGGACAGGAGGGGGGGGATGTTGACAGGAGGGGGGGGCAGTGGACAGGAGGGGGGGCAGTGGACAGGAGGGGGGGGGGGCAGTGGACAGGAGGGGGGGGGCAGTGGACAGGAGGGGGGGGGCAGTGGACAGGAGGGGGGGGGCAGTGGACAGGAGGGGGGGGGTAGTGGACAGGAGGGGGGGGCAGTGGACAGGAGGGGGGGGCAGTGGACAGGAGGGGGGGGCAGTGGACAGGGGGGGCAGTGGACAGGGGGGGCAGTGGACAGGGGGGGCAGTGGACAGGAGGGGGGGCAGTGGACAGTGGACAGGAGGGAGGACAGTGGACAGGAGGGGGGGGCAGTGGACAGGAGGGGGGCAGTGGACAGGAGGGGGGGCAGTGGACAGGAGAGGGGGGGGCAGTGGACAGGAGAGGGGGGGGCAGTGGACAGGAGAGGGGGGGGCAGTGGACAGGAGAGGGGGGGGCAGTGGACAGGAGAGGGGGGCAGTGGACAGGAGAGGGGGGCAGTGGACAGGAGAGGGGGGGCAGTGGACAGGAGAGGGGGGGCAGTGGACAGGAGAGGGGGGGGCAGTTGACAGGAGGGGGGGGCTGTGGACAGGAGGGGGGGGCTGTGGACAGGAGGGGGGGGGGGCTGTGGACAGGAGGGGGGGGCTGTGGACAGGAGGGGGGGCTGTGGACAGGAGGGGGGGGCTGTGGACAGGAGGGGGGGCAGTGGACAGGAGGGGGGGGCAGTGGACAGGAGGGGGGGCAGTGGACAGGAGGGGGGGCAGTGACACACACACACACACACACACACACACACACACACACACACACACACACACACACACACACACACACACACACACACACACACACACACACACACGTGATGCGCCCTTTCTCAGTTTCGTGCGGCGCCACAGGTGGGGGGGAGGTGGGGGATCGACACCTACCTGTACTTCCGGCCGCCGCCATCTTCTTACTCGGCGCCGCGAGGGAGGAAGGGGGTCCGCCATCTTACGCGCCGCGTGGCAGCCTGTTCCCCCGCCGGGGACGGAGTGGAGCGGGAGGGAGGTGAGTGGAGCGGGAGGGAATGGAGCGCGAGGGAATGGAGCGGGAGGGACGTGAGTGGAGCGGGGGAGGGAATGGAGCGGGAGGGAATGGAGCGCGAGGGAGGAAGGGGTTCCGCCATCTTAGGCGCCGCGTGGCAGGCTGCCTGTTCCCCCGCCGGGGAGGGAATGGAGCGGGACGGAGAGGTGTGTAGCGGGAGGGAGTGGTGTGTAGCGGGAGGGAGGTGAGTGGAAGGGAGGTGAGTGCGGGAGTGGAGCGGGAGGGAGTGGTGTGTAGCGGGAGGGAGTGGAGTGTAGAGGGAGTGGAGCGGGAGGTGAGTGCAGGAGGTAAGAGTGGGAGGGAGGTGAGTGCGGGAGTGGAGCGGCTTAAGGGCGCGTCTTAGGTGGGAGCGTGTCCCCCCGCCGGGGAGGGAGTGGAGCGGGAGGGAGGTGAGCACCGGGGAGGGGGGGAGGTGAGTGTGATGGGGGGGGGAGAGGACAGAGATATATATGTGTGTGTGTTTTTTTTTTTTTTTTGGACCTTTGGCCCGTCACTCCGCCTCAGGCCAATGAGAGGTGTGGGGGGCGGGCCAAGGGGGTGGTGTGAGTGTGTGAGCCCAATGAGAGGTGTGGGGGGCGGGCCAAGGGGGTGGTGTGAGTGTGTGAGCCCAATGAGAGGTGTGCGGGGGCGGGCGGGCCAAGGGACCAATGAGATTGCCGCTAGGGACGCAGACATACAGTGCTTTCAGAAATATATAGTAGATTATACAGACAGTGAAATTGTTAGGAAAACATATTTTATTGTAAGGAACAGCTGAGTTTCAGTGGTAGGTGTTGTCATACAGTGTGTGAGGTAGCGGGAGTGACATTGGTGGCATGCTGTTTGACTGTAGTCCGCGGCGTCGGGGTCCGGTTGCGGAGGGAGATGTGTGAGGTGCAGGAGATGTCAGGCGTGCTGGTTGTTCCGCGGGAGGTAGAGTGTGTGAGGTAGCGGGATAGCGGGAGTGACATCGGTGGCATGGTGTGTGGTGTGTGTGAGAGCATGTGTGTGTGTTGCTGGTGTGTGATGGCGTGTGTGTGTGTATGAGGCATGTTGTGTGTGTGACATGTGTGAGTGCGTGTTGTTGGTCATACACATGTTAAAAATGGCATGTTTTTGAGTGTAGTGTGTGGCATAGAATGACAGGATGTTTGCGTGTGTGTGTGTGTGTGTGTATGAGGGGGTTTTGTGTGGGTGAGTGTTGTGTACATTATACAGACAGTAAAATAGTTAGGAAAACAAATTTTATTTCAACGAACATCTGATTTCCAGTGGTAGGTGTTGTCATACACTGTGTGAGGTAGCGGGATAGGGGGAGGAACATTGGTGGCATGGTGTGTGAGTGTAGGCCGCGGCCTCGCGGTCCGGTTGCGGTAGGGAGCTGTGTGAGGTGCAGGAGATGAGGCGTGCTGTGCGGTCCGCAGGAGCTACACTGTGTGAGGTAGCGGGATAGGGGGAGGGACATCGTTGCCATGGTGTGTGAGTGTAGGCCGCGGCCTCGCGGTCCGGTTGCGGTAGGGAGCTGTGTGAGGTGCAGGAGATGTGGCGTGCTGTGCGGTCCGCGGGAGCTACACTGTGTGAGGTAGCGGGATAGGGGGAGGGACATCGTTGCCATGGTGTGTGAGTGTAGGCCGCGGCCTCGCGGTCCGGTTGCGGTAGGGAGATGTGTGAGGTGCAGGAGATGTGAGGCGTGCTGTGCGGTCCGCGGGAGCTACACTGTGTGAGGTAGCGGGATAGGGGGAGGGACATTGGTGGCATGGTGTAGCGGGGTAGGGGGCCTCGCGGTCCGGTTGCGGAGGGAGATGTGTGAGGTGCAGGAGATGTGAGGCGTGCTGTGCGGTCCGCGGGAGCTACACTGTGTGAGGTAGCGGGATAGGGGGAGGGACATTGGTGGCATGGTGTAGCGGGGTAGGGGGCCTCGCGGTCCGGTTGCGGAGGGAGATGTGTGAGGTGCAGGAGATGTGAGGCGTGCTGTGCGGTTCGCGGGAGCTACACTGTGTGAGGTAGCGGGATAGGGGGCGGGACATTGGTGGCATGGTGTAGCGGGGTAGGGAGCCTCGCGGTCCGGTTGCGGAGGGAGATGTGTGAGGTGCAGGAGATGTGAGGCGTGCTGTGCGGTCCGCGGGAGCTACACTGTGTGAGGTAGCGTGATAGGGGGAGGGACATTGGTGGCATGGTGTAGCGGGGTAGGGAGCCTCGCGGTCCGGTTGCGGTAGGGAGATGTGTGAGGTGCAGGAGATGTGAGGCGTGCTGTGCGGTCCGCGGGAGCTACACTGTGTGAGGTAGCGGGATAGGGGGAGGGACATTGGTGGCATGGTGTAGCGGGGTAGGGGGCCTCGCGGTCCGGTTGCGGAGGGAGATGTGTGAGGTGCAGGAGATGTGAGGCGTGCTGTGCGGTCCGCGGGAGCTACACTGTGTGAGGTAGCGGGGTAGGGGGAGGGACATTGGTGGCATGGTGTAGCGGGGTAGGGGGCCTCGCGGTCCGGTTGCGGAGGGAGATGTGTGAGGTGCAGGAGATGTGAGGCGTGCTGTGCGGTTCGCGGGAGCTACACTGTGTGAGGTAGCGGGATAGGGGGCGGGACATTGGTGGCATGGTGTAGCGGGGTAGGGAGCCTCGCGGTCCGGTTGCGGAGGGAGATGTGTGAGGTGCAGGAGATGTGAGGCGTGCTGTGTGGTCCGCGGGAGCTACACTGTGTGAGGTAGCGTGATAGGGGGAGGGACATTGGTGGCATGGTGTAGCGGGGTAGGGGGCCTCGCGGTCCGGTTGCGGTAGGGAGCTGTGTGAGGTGCAGGAGATGTGGCATGCTGTGCGGTTCGCGGGAGCTACACTGTGTGAGGTAGCGGGATAGGGGGAGGGACATCGTTGCCATGGTGTGTGAGTGGAGGCCGCGGCCTCGCGGTCCGGTTGCGGGAGGGAGATGTGTGGCGTGGAGGGGAGGGGGGGTTTGAAGAGGCAGTCTGCAGTGTTTGGTGTTGTGTGAATGTGTGTGTGTGCTGTGTTTGTGCGTTGTGTGTAGATTCTGTACCTCAGTGGTTCCCAAACTTTTTCGGTTCAAGGCTCCCCAAGGCAATCAGAATTTTTTCAAGGCTCCCCAAGGCGATCAGGATTTTTACGCGGCGCCCAAAGTAAAAACAAAGGTGTATATACATACCTAACAGTTGCAGTGCGCAGTTGGTGTCTCTCTCACACACTCTCACTCTCTCTGACCTCACTCTCTCTCTCTGACCTCACTCTCTCTGACCTCACTCTCTCTCTGACCTCACTCTCTCTCTCTCTGACCTCACTCTCTCTCTCACTCTCTCTCACTCTCTCTCTCTCAGACCTCTCTCTCTCTCTGACCTCACACTCTCTCTGACCTCACTCTCTCTCTGACCTCACTCTCTCTCTCTGACCTCACTCTCTCTCTGACCTCACTCTCTCTCTCTGACCTCACTCTCTCTCTCTGACCTCACTCTCTCTCTCTGACCTCACTCTCTCTCTCTGACCTCTCTCTCTGACCTCACTCTCTCTCTCTGACCTCACTCTCTCTCTCTGACCTCTCTCTCTGACCTCACTCTCTCTCTCTGACCTCACTCTCTCTCTCTCTCTGACCTCACTCTCTCTCTCTCTCTGACATCACTCTCTCTCTGACCTCACTCTCTCTCTCAGTCTCCCGGTGCTGCTCCTCCAGCGTGCGCGCCGGGCCTCCCTAGCCGGGCTGAACAGATGCACAAAGCCCCTGCATCTGTAATCAGCGCTGCTATAGTTCCTCTGGCCTGGGACATAGTAAGCGCTTAGGTGCTGCTGCTCGCTCTTGCTTGCTGCCGCTCGCTCTACCAGGAGCTTTTCGCTGTCCTGGCAGAGGAGACAGCAAGCGCGCTTGGTAGGCGGGTATCACTGTGTGTGTTTGTCACTTGGTAGCTGTGTGTGTGTGTGTGTGTGTGTGTGTGTGTGTGTGTGTGTGTGTGTGTGTGTGTGTGTGTGTGTGTGTGTGTGTGTGTGTGTGTGTGTGTGTGTGTGTGTGTGTGTGTGTGTGTGTGTATTATATAATATTTAAAAATGAAAAAAAAAAGACATGTGAGAATAAATTATTTATTAACATTGTGCAACTTTGATAAATATATTCACACGCACACACCACACACATATCACACACATCCATATACACCACACATACATATATACACACACACACACACACACATATATATATATATATCTATATATACATACATACACACACACACACACACACACACCACACATATATATACCCCACACATACACATTATATATATATATATATATATATACACACCACACATATATACATATATACACACACACACACACACCACACATATATACACACACACCACACATATATACATACACACACACACCCTGCAGCCCGTTTTTCACACACACACACACACACACACACACACACACACACACACACACACACACACACACACACACACACACACACACACACACACCCTGCAGCCCGTTTTTCACTCACACACACACACACACACACACACACACAACACACACACACCCTGCAGCCCGTTTTTCACACACACACACACACACACACACACACACACACACACACACACACACACACACACACACACACACACACACACACACACACACACCTCTGGTGGCTCTGCAGTTGCAATGCCGGGCAGGCTGCAGCCCCATTGGATGGGAGCGGTCACGTGACCGCTCCTCTGCTTCCCCTCAGAGGTTTTTTTTTTTTTTTTTAAATGAGCTAGCAGCCCTTGTTTCCCGCTGCTGGCGGCCCTGATCGCGGCGCCCCTCTAGCCAAGCTGCGGCGCACCAGGGCGCCGCGGAGCACAGTTTGGGAAACACCTGATTCGGCAGTCTGTGGTAGCAGACATGAAGGTTTTGATAGCTGTGAAGCGTGGCCCCAGAGCAGGTTGAGGATTAGAGGATTAGAGGATTATTGCAAAAGCAAAGCGTTCCCAAAACACAGTGAGGGGTGGGACAGTATGGAAGTATTAGGGCATTGGTGTTGGACGCAGGCCAATGAGAGGTGTGCGGGGGCGGGCATTGGACGCAGGCCAATTAGAGTCAGTGAGGGGTGGGACGCAGGCCAATGAGAGGTGTGCGGGGCGGGCATTGGACGCAGGCCAATGAGAGTCAGTGAGGGGTGGGACGCAGGCCAATGAGAGGTGTGCGGGGGCGGGCATTGGACGCAGGCCAATGAGAGTCAGTGAGGGGTGGGACAGTGTGGCATTGGTGTTGGATGTAGGCCAATGAGAGGTGTGCGGGGGCGGGCATGGCCTGAGCAGGAGTGACAGGCCCAAGGTCCAATGCGATTGACCCTTGGGACGCAGACATACAGTAGCGACATATCTTATTGAACTAAATACCGGCGGCATGCCGGGATCTGCCCCAGCTGGCGGCTTTTGCTCGAATAAGAGCTGCCGCTGCTGTACAGTGATTTCACAAATATATAGTAGATATACAGTTGTGCACTCACAAAATGGAGGCTATCTTGTGACCAGAATATTTACAGTGACTGAGTGATTTTTATTTATCTAATAAAATTTAGCATATTCCTGTCTCGATATCTGTGTACCTGACTAGTCAGCTGCTCTTTCCAATCAGATGATAAGATTCTCACACACATGAAGTTTGGAAGACACAGAGTCAGAGCAGAAGAACTGGAGCTAACCCCAATGGATTCCTGCCACAAACAGTACCACCATGTGGACATAGATCCAAGAATAATATTGGACACCTATTTTGGTTCTGAAAATAATGATTTGCAAGAGGAGACAATGGAATATCCACTAAAACAACTGCATAAGGCATTCACATCAGGTATGTGTGTTTATTTTTGTTCTGGAAACTCAGGACCAGATTCACTCATCTCCATGAATCAGGGCAAACATGGTGATTTTACCTGAAATAAGAATTGATATTACTTTCCCTGAGACAATGACCCTTATTCACTGAGATAAGGATAGGCTAAAACAACACACATATTATACTTAAAGCATCTGCACTTTAAAAAATATGTATTATTATTTCCCCCTAGGTAGGAAGCAAGGAGTCTCTGGAGTAAACCCACTTTAATTAGGGATCGCCTGCTTCCCAAGATACTTCCAAAGTTGATGCCGGTTTCTCTGTTCAGACTAAACTTCCCGTGTCACGCGGGACAATATTAACCGTAAGGAATGATGTCACGGCTTCCAATTGGAAAGCGGGACATGGGACATTTAAACCGCCATACTGGGTGCCCGGCCAGAGCTGATACCGGCAGCCCCTTCCTAGGTAAGTATCTCCAGAAACAAGGAGACCCGGAGATTAAATCAATGTGGTTCAGTTCCGGAGACTCCTTTTTTTTTCAGAATAACATTACGGTATTTTAAAATTACTTGATGTTACTCCCATCCCTAGAATTGCTGATAAAATTGAATGAAACAAACTTGTATCAACTTTTTAATGGATTAACCACTTAGCAAACCATGGCTAGCTGCATGGTTGGGTTACTTAAGGGTTAATACTGTATATTAAATAGGGAATAAAAGTGAATTCAATTGACTTTGCAACAAAATTTGAAGCTGGGAAACTTTGATACAGTACTCCTCCAATCTGAGGCAGTCAGATATAACTTCAACTTTTCATTTAAAATATCAATAATATTGTTTTTCCAGCAAATAGGGATTCATCTTGTTATAATAACTAATAAAGATGGGTGACACAAGGTGTGAGAAATCAGAACCCACCAGAATCTTACATTGTAAACCCAAATCTAAAACCCTTAAGAGACCGACAGACAGACTTACAGATGTTTGGATGGATAGAAAGTTAGATGCCTCACTATTCCTTATTTAAATTTGTATAATCATATTACACCTGCTGTAATCAGTTGGTGATAGTTTTCAATATAAATACAATGTGACACAGAGACAGATACGTGTCAGTGACAGAATCCTCTTACTTAAAATATGTTATCAGGAATAATTACCTCTAAATTCCATGCTGCCTGTTACACCCAGGTATAGATCGACTGCACAATATATGTTCGTTAATAAAATCCCTACATATTCTATAGTAAGGTCTATAATTGCATTAACACAATCACTACATAGAGATCAACATTGAAGCTTCATATTTCTAAGATTAAATAAGCGGAGGCTGGATACATTATTGTTTAATCAGTATGATTTTCAGGACCTTTGTCTCTACGCTTTAGGTGGTGTCAGTGGAGATACACTAATTGATATCACCATGGGTCCGACAATTTTTCAACTCCTGTCAGCCAGCGAAATCTTCAAAGAGATTATTGTGTTAGAACATGTGGAAACCCACCATGAGGAACTGGAAAAGTGGCTGAAAAAGTATCCAGGGTCCTTTGATTGGTCTCATCTGTCCAAATATGTCTGTGACATGGAAGGCAAAGGGTAAATAGTCATTTGTAGTCCATTATTTGTTCCTAAAAGTTACAGTTTCTGCTTTATGTTGGGGTATGGTTGGTATAAATGCCACAAATGTCGCCCATGTTCAGAACATGTGTTAAATTAAGTTTCGGTTCCAATCAAAACGTACAGGTGGTGCATATAAAAATATAGGGAAAGGGCACAGAAAGAATCATGAAAAATGTAATCAGGTTTGATATAATAAATAAAACCTTAAAAATAAATTAGCCATTTAGTGCTGTTTTTGACTATTTACTGTTCAGTCCTCAGTTATTCAGCAGATCTATAAATGTTGTAAGAAAGTTGCTGTTATTTTGAGAACTTTCTAGATCCTGTTTAATTTATTTGTGAAATATATTACCTGTAAAAATACATTTAGATATTAGTCTCATTTTCAGGTAAGTCAAATGTGATACCAAACAGAAATGGTACAACAAATGGTATATGGATAATACAGGTATTTACTTTTTCTGCTTTATTTGTTGTACAATCCTGAACACCAGATTTGTTTCAGATCAGTACAAGCCTTGAGCCATACTAAGTAATCCCTAAAAACTCTGTAACAATTACTCCATCTGGTATGTGAAAATGCACATATGAATCTGCAGGGATGTACTGGATCCTAACTCATGCAGTGCCTGTTTCTCCTAGATATAAAGTTACACGGCTCTGTGAATGTGTACAATAATCACAGGCGCGCCAGTATACAGATGTAGCGGCCTTTCTTACTCACATTGCTGCGTTATGCTGGCATACAGTATTCTGTGATACTCTGTGTTATCACTGCCATTGAATCCTATGGAAACTGTATGGCATTCTGTATTACAAAGGGATATGTTGTTTTATTGGAAGGAACAATTTCCCTACTACATTTGTGTATTTAATGATAAAGAATTATAACTGATAGCACTGATACAATATTTTCATGTTCCTATCTTCCAGGGTGAAGCTGAGCGCACATGCGCACTCGTGCTTAGTGGGATCAAACACATTGTGATAATGTGTTTGTACTGAGTGTGCGGGTGCAGGTTCCCGTGAGCGCTCCACGCTTAGCTGCCTATCTAGACAAATTCTTTTGAAATTGTCGTGCTTTCCCCGGTCACAAGCACGGTTCTGCCAATGAGGGTGAACCGCACAAGTGACATCATGGCATGCCTGTGACGATCGAGCCCCTAAATAGTGTTGGTACTTAAGGGGTTAATGTGTAAACTGTGCGTAATAACTTGCATTCCCCTTCACCATCTGTATTTGTCCCAGATTGCAGCTGAATTTCCCAGCTGCAATGCGTATTAACGGTGTGTCCCCTAAATCATCTTGGGAGGGAAAGGGTTAACTGTATTGTGTGTATAACCCTGTGTTCCCTGCCCTAAAACACAATTCCTTCACTGGAAAATGTGTTTTAGAACTTGTCAATGTTTTTGCTATAAGTTATAATATAGAGCAGAGCTCACCAAATGGAGCTTTGATGGGATAAGTGTGGCAAGGGGAGGACACTTTAAGTCCTTTTGTGATGTCCTACACTTCCTGACCCCTGTGAATAAGTAACACAAGAGGTGAGACAATATGCTAACGCTAACATCATTATTTCTACTGTTTTTCAGTGAGGGTTGGCAAGAGAAGGAAGATAAAACAAGAAGAGCAGTGAAGCGTGTGCTAAAATGTGACCTCACCAAAGCCAACCCATCAGAACCAGTTGTGTTACCCCAAGTGGATTGTCTGTATAGTGGCGCGTGCTTGGATGTTTTTAGCAAACACCAAGATGAATATCGCAGCATCCTGAAGAACATGTCATCACTGCTAAAAGTGGGGGGGTATCTCTTACTGTTTGGATTTCTCAATATGTCATATTTCAAGCTGGGTGAGCACACACTGCATATTCTGACATACGATGAAGAATTTTTACATCAGGCTCTCAGTGACACAGGTTATATCATCCAGAGCTTAGATGTGTTTAGCAGTAAGAAGAAATCAGATCTTTTGGATTATGATCACCTTGTGTTTGTTGTGGCACGTAAGGAGAGGGAGATTTAAATGTGCATCAGAGTGACCCAATAGCAGGGACATAAGTAAGGCGTATAATCCTGATTTGATTGTTTAAAAACAAAGACAAATAAAGCATTTGAAAAATACATTTTTAATTGTTGCTTCAATGGGTGATGGTATAAATCTGTTTGCTCCGTAACCTTTGTGTGATATTAATGTGCATTAAACATGTTGAACCATTCTTAATTTTCCTTACCTCTCCCTTTGGCACAAGGTGATGAGTTTGCATACGTATGATAATATGCCAGCTGGGTCACAGGTGGAGGAAGCAGCATATTGGGAAACACAGAATTTCAGGTTATACATATATAGGTAACATGACTTACCCACGCCTTGAGCTGGACCCCTCTCCCATTCCCAATAGACATACCATACAACTTCTTGGGTGAAATTAACGGCCACAGCTTTATTTATTACACAGATACATACTGTATCTCATATGTTTCCCCAACTAGGGATATACAGATTGCTCTGCTCACACGTACCGGAGCTCGAGAGATACTGTACCCTCAGCTCGTGCTCATCTAGCCATTCAGTACCTTAGTCTGAATGCACAGATTCCAGGAAGGTCACCACCTCACCAACCGAGCCTAGTTTGGAAAGATACAGCCTTCCCCAAATTCCATCCGGAAGTCACCACCATTCCAGCCGCACAGCCTGGAATGGTACCATCTTTCCCAACTAAATAGTCCACCTCCCAGAGTAATATTACTCCCGCCAACACATATCCCAAGCTGCGACAACAACAGAGCCGAATCCTGATCTTTCATTTATACGTCGACATCAATCATGCCTTAAAAACAGGGTGGGTGTGTTAGACTTTAGTCCAGTAGATCCTAGAAGAAAATGGAAGCTAGGATTCCTCCCCCTTGCCCTAAGTACCCCTTACTTAACCCCCCCCCTCTGGCCTGACATCATGGCACCTTAGCAGTGGACCCCTCGACCTTAAGTCATGCAGCCCCTTCCTTAGAAGTCCAGGGATTTCTTGATTTATCCATGCCTCGAGCTTGATCCCTCTCCTATTCCCAATAATGCACCATACAAGTTCTTGGGAGAAATTAACGGCCACAGCTTTATTTATTACAACAGATTAATATCTCATATTTATCCCCAACTAGTGACCTGAACAGATTGCTCTGCTTAACACCTACCAGAGCTAGAGTGATACGCTCAGCTCGTGCTCAACTTGCCCTTCAGTACCTTAGTCTGAATGAACAGAGCCCTCATCGGAAGGTCACTTCGAGTGATGTCACTGCCGTGACGCCCAACATTCCCAACGCACGTTTCACGTGCCCACCACGCTTCATCAGGGTGAGGAGGGATAGCTATGACGTCACTCGAAGTGGCAGCATCCGATCACATCAGATGAGCAGGCTTGTATCGTGTAGCGGCATTTTGATCCAGACTATCACTAAATGTCTATTGTTACAAGAGTGGACTCTGTTATGGCATAGAAGGTTTTGCTTTATTACACTACCCTGATATCGCTAATTGCAACAACTCCTATACATACAGTGGTAATGTTCCCTATTTTTTCACATATAGAGAGCTAATTAGAGGTGGTAAATATCCTTGCAGTAGGGGTTTCACGGCTGTATCTTATGGGATCTACTAGGTTTCTCTACTGCCCGTGAATCCCTATTTCCACACACCACTATTAAAATAGATGTTTGTATTTACATTCTATACCTCTATGATAATATCAATGCTCTACTGCTACATGTTTATGGTTACAAAGGAGATTTTGTTATAACATAGAAGACTCTGTTACAATACTATGCATATATATTGTTACTTGTAATAAACTCACACACATGCAGTGTCTCTATCCCTCAGCTCACACACATGAGAGCTAATTAGAGGTGAGAAACACCCTTCTCTAAGGGGTTTCAAGGCTGCAACTTTGGTATTTACAGAGTTTTTCTATTGTTTGTGATCACCCTATCCTTTAACATCATAACCAACATAGATATGGGCAGTTATTTAGGGTACTATCATTGCACCTAGATACAATATTAGCCTATCTCTGAAGTTTCCTCCATTGCAAGCTATTTTTGTTTGGATGTTAAGATATGAATGGTTGAAGAGACTAACCAATTATACTTACCTTATTATTCCAACTATTCATATCGGCCACAACAATATGGGGATTTTTAATATTGTATCTGTGTTTTTAAAGGTCGATATAGACATAATAAAATGTTATTGTTTTTGATTTCTGCGGTGATTCTGGAATACTTACCAGTTTGTGCAGCATTTCTGCTGGACCATTTACTGTGTCCATCAGTACACTATATATGATTTGAGTGCTGTTTATAGAGGTTTGCCTTTCTGATCAAATTCTTTTTTTGATCAATACTCCCAATGGTATACATCCATGAGTTCTTAAGGAGTTAAGTTCAGTAATAGCCAAACCATTACATTTAATATTCAAGAACTCCATTTTCACAGGCTCAGTAGAGTACCACAAGATTGGCGTAAAGCAGATGTGGCGCCTATATTTAAAAAGTGAGTGTTAGGGACAGTAGGTAAGGCCAGAAACTGCATTTGTGTTAAACCATCCATTTTGTCTGTTCATAACCTGTTAAGATTCTGTAATCAGCCTTTTGCTGAAATATAATTTCTAATGTATTCAGCTTCTGACAAAATACATTTCCTCTTTCCTTGCTAAGATACTTTTTGTGTTGTCAGTTTCCTGCTGTTTTACATTAGTCAGTAAACAATAAGACTCTGAGAGAGGAAGGATAACCTAACATACTGTCGCGGCCGAGTTTATTCTAACATTTACCCGGTCTCGACCGCGACAGATACCGGGCGCACGCCGAGGTGTCCCGTGTGCGCGCCGGAGCCTCGGAGGATCGCCCTCCAATCAGGGCTTCCCCCTCCCTCTACGAGTCCGCCGGGACCCCTGAAGCCCCCCACCACCATCCCCCACATTACAGCAACCCAGGGCTCCCTCGGGGAGCCCTGGGCACGCGCGCAATGCGCGCACGCTCCCGATGAAGCGTGAACGCGCACCGATGACGCGCTGCACGCCGAGGGAAAAAAACGAGCAAGCCGGGAAACCTCCCGACTTGCGGCTCTAGCCAACTAAGGATAAAGTGTGCCGCCTCTGTAGTTGCTCGAAGAAATTCAAGGTTTTTGATAACAGACAATGAACAGGCTATGCATTTAGACAGTGCCTGTATAGGGAGAATTACGCCCCCAAATCATTCCCCTAATACTGTATGTCCTGCCCATAAATCACGCCTCTAATCTAAACCACACCAAAGCCACACCCAGGTTACACCTACGTTACGCCTCTAACCAAACCTTTCTTTTTTTTGTATAAAAATCTTTACCCTATGCTTAATAAACTGAGGCGGAAGGATTGAAACACTGTCTGTGTGTCGGTTCTTTCGCTTTCCCGGGCCTGAACGTTCATCAGATTGGAGATAACAGTGCTAGTGCGTGATAAAGCTTCCCGGGGGAGTCTGCAGCAGGGCGGTGCTGTGTGTTCGTATCCAGTCACAAGGCCTCAAGCCCTTTTGGCAGAGGAAAGGTTCCTCTCAGAAAGCTAGATCACAACTGGGGAATTTCAGAAATGTTAGCCTGACATAAATAGTGTGGAAGCTACTTGAAGGTTTACTACATGATAATATTCAGGAATACCTATTGAAAAACAAAATTATTAGTAATAATCAGCAAGGATTATTGAAGGATAGATCATGCCAAACTGACCTTATTAGTTTTGTTTGAGGGGGTAAGTAGGAATTTAGACAAAGGTAATGAAGTTGATGTGGTCTACTTAGATTTTGCAAAGGCTTTTGATACGGTTCAAAACAGGAGGTCAGTGTACAAAATAAAGCATATTGGACCTGGATTGAAAACTGGTTGAAGGATAGTCAGGCAACAGAGAGTTGTCATAAATGGAACTTTTTCAGGTTGGGCTAAAGTTGTAAGTGGAGTGACTCAGGGATCAGTACTGGGACACCTGATTTTTAACTTGTTTATTAATGACCTTGAGGTGGCAGAGAGCAAAGTCTCCATCTTTGCTGATGACGCTAAATTGTTTAAGTTAGAAGAATCAGAGCAGGATGTAATTTCTCTGCAGAAGGACTTGGGTAGGTTGGAAACTTGGGCAGGTAAATGGCAGATGAGGTTTAATACAGATAAATGTAAGGTTATGCATTTGGGAAACAAGCATAAACAGGCGACTTACAAATTAAATGGGGATAAATTAAGGGAATCCTTGATGGAGAAGGATTTAGGAGTGTTTGTAGACATCAGGCTTAGAAATAGTGCCCAAAGTCATCATGCAGGAGCTGCAAAGGCAAACAAGATCTTATCTTGCATTAAACGGGCAATAGATGGAAGGGAAGTAAACATAAATATGCCCCTTTATAAAGCATTAGTAAGACAACAACTTGAATATGGAGTACACTTTTGGGCACCACTCCTTAGAAAAGAGATTATGGAACTAGAGAGAGTGCAGAGAAAAGCCATCACATTAATAAAGGGGATGGATAATCTGATTTATGAAGAAAGGCTAGCTAAATTAGATTTGTTTACATTAGAAAAGAGGCATCTAAGAGGGGATATAATAACTATATTGTATACAAATATATTCTGGGACAGTATAAGGAGCTTTCAGAAGAACTATTTATTCCAAGGGCAGAACAAATGACTCAGGGGCATCCCTTAAGGTTGGAGGAAAGGAAATTTCACCAGCAACAAAGGAAATGGTTCTTTACAGTAAGGGCAGATAACATGTTGAATTAATTACCCATGGAGGCTGTGATGGCAGATACAATAGATTTGTTAAAAAAAAGGTTGGACATCTTTATAGAATGGAAAGGTGTACAGGGATATACAGTACCAAATAGGTAGACACTGGAAGAATGTTGATCCAGGGAGTCATCTGATTGCCAATTCATGGAATCAGGAAGGAATTTATTTTTCCCCTTATGAGATATCACTGGATGATATGTCACGGGGGTTTTTGTTTGCCTTCCTCTGGATAAATATACTGTAAGTGCAGATATAGAACTACGTATCTGTCGTCTAAATTTAGCATAGTTTGAACTTGATGGACGCATGTCTTTTTTCAACCTTATCCACTATGAAACTATGTAACTACCACCCTGTGCCAAAGGGAGAGGGGAGGAAAATTCAGAATGGTTCAACCTGTTTAATGAACATTAATATCACACAAAGGTTATGGAGCAAATGGAATGATACCATCACCCATTGAATGCAACAATTAAAAATTTATTTTTCAAAAGCTTTATTTGTCTTTGTTTTTAAAGGCATCAAACATCAGGATTATAGGCCGTACGTATGTCCCTGCTATTGGGTCAATCTTATCTACATTTAAATCTCCCTCTCCTTACGTGCCACAACAAACACAAGGTGATCATAATCCAAAAGATCTGATTTCTTCTTAATGATAAGCACATCTAAGCTCTGGATGATATAACCTGTGTCACTGAGAGCCTGATGTAAGAATTCTTCATCGTATGTCAGAATATGCAGTGTGTGCTCACCCAGCTTGAAATATGACATAATTAGACTGCCAAACTGTAAGAGATACCCCTTCACTTTTAGCAGTGATGACATGTTCTTCAGGATGCTGCGATAATTATCTTGGTGTTTGCTAAAAATATCCAAGCATCCACAGCTAAGCAGACAGTCCACTTGGGCAATACAACTGGTTCTGGTGGGTTGGCTTGGGTGAGGTCACATTTTAGCAATGTGATTTAAAAGGGGTGTGCTGCACTCCACAATGAAAAGATAAATACATACAGTTTACTGGTGCTGCTGGTTCAAGGAGGTACCTGTCAGGTATATTCCAAGGTAATACTCAGGAAAGAAGGATCCAACGCTCTACAGATTTCTGAATAAAGAAAATGTATTGTGCCACACAACGTTTCGACCAATAGCTCTTTCTCAAGTGACGAGGCATGAAACAACTGAGGATAAACCTAGTATGTATACCCTCAACCAAAGACAATACAACAGGGGAAAACAAGTGAAAAATCAACCCAGCTGACCCCAATCTGCCTCCCCTGATCAGTCCAATCATCATGCTTTTACCACAATAGCTCCTGAGAGCCTCTTTCTGCTGTTGCGTTTAGGTGACGCCTTTCTCCTTCTTTGTTGGACTCCTTCATCTCTATTCTCTTCTGCGCATGCATCGCCAGCGCTTGCATTCCAGCACTATCTTCTTCTGCATTACGGTCGGGTCTGACGTCATCCGGCACTTCAGAATTGTTCCTCCTCTTATCGCGATGTTACGGGGGCTGCTCAGACCTCTTATGAGCTTACAAGCCTTCCCTCCTCACATCCGAGGAGCCAAGGCAACGAAGGACGCAGGATTACTACCCAAGCCGCAATGTAGTAATATCTATGTATTTTTACAAGTAATTTATTTCACAAATAAATTAAACAGGATCTAGAAAGTTTTCAAAATAACAGCAAATTTCTTTCAATATTTATAGATCTGCCGAATAACTGAGGACTGAACAGAAAATAATTAAAAAAAAAACTGTAAGTGGATAGTTTATTTGTAAGGCTTTTTTAAAATTTATTATTTCAAACCTGATTACAATTTTCATGATTCTTTCTGTGTCCTTTCCCTATATTTTGGGGGTATGCACCTTGCAATCACTGTTCATATTGATTGGACCGGAAACTGAAATTAACACATGTTCTGAGCATGGGCGACTTTTGTGGCATTTATACCAATCGTTACCCAAGATGTAAAGCAGAAACTGTAACTTTTAGGAATAAATAATGGACTTCAAATGACTATTTACCCTTTGCCTTCCATGTCACAGAAATATTTAGACAGATGAGACCAATCAAAGGACCCTGGATCCTTTTTCAGCCACATTTCCAGTTCCGCGTGGTGGGTTTCCACAGGTTCTAACACAATGATCTCCTTGAAGAGTTCGCTGCTGACAAGAGATTAAAAATTGCCGGACCCATGGTGATATCAATTAGTGAATCTCCACCGGCACCACCTAAAGCATAGAGACAAAGGTCCAGAACATCATACTGATTAAACACTAATGTATCCAGTATCTTCTCATTTAATCTTTTGTCAGAGGATTCTGTCAATGGCATGTATCTGTCTCTGTGTCACATTGTATTTATATTGAAATCTATCACCAACTGCTTGCAGCATGTGTAATATGATTATTCAAATTCACATAAGGAATAGTGAGGGATCTAACTTTCCGTCCATTCAAACATCTGTCTTTCTGTCTGTCTGTCTGTCTCTTAAGGGTTTTAGATGTGGGTTTACAATGTGAGATGCTGATAGGTTCTGATTTCTCACACCTTGTGTCACCCATCTTTATTAGTTATTATAACAAGATGAATTCCTATGTTCTGGAAAAGACAATATTACTGATATTTTAAATGAAAAGTTGAACTTATATCTGACTGTCTCAGATTAGAGGGGTTATGTATCAAAGTTTCCCAGCTTCAAATCTGGTGCAAAAACTTTACCACATAAAAGCAAGGAGACATGTTTTATTATCCTAGTATTTCCCTCTTAGATTTAATTTAAAACATACTAGTTAAAATCAAATGTATTGAATAACAGTTGCAAATAGCAAAGCACTGAGACCCAGATTTGATGCTGTAATGTGACATTAATCTAAGTTAACATATCATTAATAGTAACCCTGAATTAATTTACTAAAGTTAAGAATGCATTACTACCCCAGCATTATTCCCTAAAAAGCATAGCTTAAATATTAATGGCTGTTAGTGAAAATAATATGCAATTAATATACAAATTATATGTTATCAGAACATAATATTAGCTCCATGAAGATTAAATGTTACATTTTTTATTTTACTTAAGTTTTTTATTAGTTTCCAACAGTTGGAATTGCTACAGTTTAGATATTCATTTTATCAGAAGTTAGTAACAACTCTATGTTTAGTTACTGTATGACTTAAAAATGTTACATTTTTAAGTCATAACTAAATATAGAGTTGTTACTGACCTGATAAAGTGAATACCTAAATTCGTTAATAGAAGTCGATTTAATTAACTTTTATTCCTAACCGTGCAGCTAGCCATGGGTTACTAAGTGGTTAATCCATTAAAAAGTTGATAAAAGTTTGTTTCATTCACTTTTATCAGTAAATCTAGGGATGGGAGTAACATCAAGTAATTTTAAAATACTGTAATGTTATTCTGAAAAAAGGAGTCTCTGGAACTGAACCACATTGATTTAAACTCTGTGGACTCCTTGTTTCTGGAGATACTTACCTAGGAAGGGGCTGCCGGTAGCAGCTCTGGCCGAGCACCCAATATGGTGGTTTAAAGGTCCCATGTCCCGCTGTCCAATAGGAAGCCGTGACATCATTCCTTACTGCTTAATATGGACCCGCGTGACACAGGACCTTTAAACTGAACAGAGAAACCGGCATCAACTTTGGAAGCATCTCGGGAAGCAGGGGGTCCCAAATTAAAGCGGTTTTACTCCGGAGACCTCCTGGTTCCTACCTAAGGGGGAAATAATAAAACATATTTATTAAAGCGCAGATGCTTTAAGTATATTATGTCTGTTGTTTTAGCCTATCCCTATCTCAGGGAATAGGGCATTGTCTCAGGGATAATAATGCCCATTCTTGTTTTAGGTAAATGTATGTTATTTGCCCTGATTTAGTGAATCTAGTCCTGAGTTTCCAGAACAGAAATAAACACACATACCTGATGTGAATGCCTTATACAGTTGTTTTAGTGGATATTCCACCATCTCATCTTGCAAATCATTATTTTCAGCACAAGCATAAGTGTCCAATATTATTCTTGGATCTATGTCCACATGGTGGTACTGTTTGTGGTTGGATTCCATCGGGTTTAACTTCTGTTCTTCTGCTCTGACTCTGTGTCTTCCAAACTTCATGTGTGTGAGAATCTTATCATCTGATTGGAAAGAGCAGCTGACTAATCAGGTACACAGACATTGAGATAGGAATATGCTGAATTTTATTAGATAAATAAAAATCACTCAGTCACTGTAAATATTCAGGTCACAAGGTATCCTCTATTTTGTGCAGCAATGTACCCATGAGTGCATCTGCATGTGTTCCACTGGTCTATAAATACAATATATATGCAGGGTGATAATGGGGAAAGGCGGGGTTGCAGACCTGCCGAAGACATGGAGATGAGCATACAGTTGTATTTACATTTGCATATTTGCTTTGCTGTGGAGGGTTTTTGTCACTTTTTTTACTCACCATAACTTAACTCAGTATTATGGTTGGCCTATCCTTTAGCTTCTTTGCATACCCAGTTAATCAACCCCACACTGATGAGACCCATTAAGGTCGAAACAGCTGTCTGTGGGTAGTTTTCTGGGTATGCACATTAACCCTGGCTGTGCTCAAAGCTGTGACCATGCAGAAAGCTTAAGCCTATAGGGAACCATGTTAAAAATGATTTTTGAAGCAAAAAATAGCACTGTGTGCTCATTTGCATGTCATTTCCCAGAATCCCTTGCTGCAGTGGAAGTGCTGTGTGCTGGGTGATAATGGGGTTTTACAGTCTCTGCCAAAACTTGTTCTTCAACTGCAGCAACAGTAACAGGTTCAGGTTCAGGCGGGGTTGCAGACCTGCCTAAGACATGCAGTTGTATTTACATTTGCATACATATATATATATATATATATATATATATATATATATATATATATATATATATATAAAGAGAGAAAAAAACTGCTGCGCTAGCTGGAATACCAAATAGTAAATAATGACAAATGCACAGTGATAATATACCAGAGGGATGCAGTCATGGGTTTTGGCTATTATGATTGTCTATTAATATATGTTAGTCTTTATTCTCAAATTATTTTGATGTGGGCACATTTTTCAGTTAGAACTTTGTATCAACGTTTTTTTTTTAAACTACCATTTTTTCTTGTTATGAATTATTGCACCAGCTTATCCTATTGGGTTATTTTAGTAACAAATATAACCAAGTACCATCTAATGATATGGGTCTATTTTTTTAAATAGCTACATAGATATTTAATTTACTCTTTACTTGATATATAACCAATACAGCTGGTGATTTCATTTCAAGACAAGGGGAGTATTCTCTTTGCACATGCCATCATCTGATAATCAATTAATTGTTATCAAGTGTGTTTGTTAGAAGGTGGGGCAATATTAGCTGCCTTTGTACCTGCCCCCGTATACTCCTTGACAGGCTTTCAATGACGTCACATCCGTTCTCCCCAAAGCCTCTGTCACATGGTCTACTAGAGCCAACCAGAGTAGGGATGTAGTTCCCACGCTCTGATTGGCTACCGTACCATGTGAGGCCGGCCATCTTTCTTTTCATGACGTCATCTTAAAGGCAATTGAAGTACAGCCATTCTAATTGGCCTGTGTCATTGCCTTTAAATGACGTGATAAAAATTAATTTTTTGCCCCCAAATCACATGGTTTGCATGGCCCAATCAGAGCCGTGGGAACCATACGACGAAAATGTGATGTCATAGGCCTATAAAAACCTATGTCGTCTCGTTTTGAAGGCAGACGCCGAGGAGGAAGGACCTCCAACAGAAGAAAGAAGACCAGGGCATGGCCGAAGAAGACAAGAAGACCTCGGAAGAGAGCGCAAGATACAAGAAAGAAGTATACAGATGAAGATGGATTACAAATAGAAGACCCCTGGGTTGTTTTGGTTTATTATTTTATGTTTTATTATTTTATGGTTTATTATTTTATGGGTTCCTGTGCGTTGATTGGTTCGAGAGTAAGCTGTTCAACGGGAGTCGGTGAGTGGGTCAAGTAATGGTAAGTGAACAAAAGAAATTTTTTTTTTTAACTTGTACATGTATTTTTGTTTTTTAGATGTTTTTTAAAAATAAAATAAAATATCATTTCTTGCCTCTGTATGTATGTATGTCTAGATCGATATATACATACAGAGTAAGAAATGATTTTGTTTGAAAAGCTTGTTTTGCAGTATTTAAAATTATTTTGGCTATGCTGCTATGCATAAATGTATGTGTAATGTATTTTCGAATTAGATAGATGTAATTTTTGGTCTTGTATGGTGTACTTTAGGTCATGGTGAGGCTTGCTTTTGTATATTGTATTCTTTTTGGAATTTATATTTTGTCTGATGGTAACTTGTTCTGTTTAACTGTTGCATTAGTTAATTGTGTACTTGTTATGGATGGTATTTTAATTGTTTTGGGATGTGATTAATGAATGCTAATTGATTTATGGTGACTTGCTTGGTTTAAATAGTATAGTATACTTGTTTGGATTGGATTTAATGGTATTTTGTTTGGAATATTTTATTGTTAACATTGATTTGCAGAGTGTACATGGTGCATAGATTGTATGAATCATGTATACAATGTAAATTCAATGTTTTGATTGGCATTTGATGCTTTAGATTGGAAGATGAGATTTGATTTGTTTCGGAAATAGGATTTTATTTGACTGTGGCTGATATGGAGAAGTGGTATTTTTATTAGAACATGTTTTTGATAACCCCTACACATTTATTTGTATATTGGTTCATCATGTATGTATGTATGTGTAACGGATTTTCTGAACTGGCCTGACCCACCCAATCTCATATTGGCCCCTGTGGTCTAACCAGTCCCCGTTACAGTGTAATGTCTGGTGGTGCACCTGTTGGCTACAGGACTCCTGAGTCTCCCGCATGATGGTGTTTGGGGATTTGCCAACCCAGACAGGCAGCTGAGGTAGTGTGCTGAGTCCTACCTAGATCCAGTGCAGCGCCTCCACCTCATCAGGATCCCGGCGTCCGCTTGGGGATGATTCTGATGAGGAACTCCTCTGTGGTGCTTCTCTCTGTGCAATGACTCCACACTTACACACGAGAGGGTCTTTGATCAGATGCATCTTTATTAGTACGGTGGGCCAGCTGCCCTCCACAATGGGGTGTATTCAGCCTCCCATGTTCACCGCACTTCCCTTTGAAAGGTATCTCTTCCCTTAATTGGTGGGTTCCCTATCTCCCCTTTAGGAAGATAGTCCCTGTGCCAGGTCCCTGGTCACAGTCTTATAAGCTGTCTCATCCCAAGCCTGCACTCAGACTTGCTCCTTGTCTCATAGCTCTTACATAACACTCCAACAGCTTTTCTCTGTCTGCTTTGTGCTGGCAGACTCACAGCTCTGCATCAGACTACTGCAACGATGTTGCAGACCTCCATGTGCCTCTTACTGAACAGAGGCAGCACAGCATCAGGAACTCAACTAACTTTAGACAGTGCTGTGTCTTATATCACCTAGGAACAGGCACATCTCTGATGTCACTAACCGTGGACACACAGCATGTTGTCACTTCCTATGAGACATATGACACCTCACCAGGGTGTGAGGGCAAACCTCCATGATAACTGCTGGCATGCCCATAACTTACCAGGCCTTACTGTCAGCAGGAGAGATGACTGTAGCCATTTTACAGCATGGTTACATACTGTATGTATGTATGTATGTATGTATGTATGTATGTATGTATGTATGTATGTATGTGTATATATATATATATATATATATATATATATATATATATATATATATATATATGTGCGTATATATATAGTTGCATAATGGTGATTAAGGGGTTAATTGATATCTGAATGTAATTGCAATGTATTGGCTATGTATTTTTTTGGCAACAGAGGACAAGGATTTTGCTGGCGGCGGGGGCTTCTTCTTGATGCGGTCAGTAGAACTTTATTTATTTTATTATGCTTGTTAATGTGTTTAATAATGGGCAAATAATCTATTATTCCTATCTGGATAATAGTTATTTGGCACATTATTGTACTGTATGTGTTGGGGGGTGGGGGGATTGATGTATTTAATATATAGGTCCGGTTTATTTTTACATACAGGGTTGGTTCCTTTTGTTCTGCGAGAGACCTCTGGAGACCACTTGCGGTATCCACGGCTTCTCACGGGTATCAGGCTGACGGGTCCACGGGGGACACTGCGGGGAAGAACCGGTGGCCCCACATCTGTGGGGGCACCGCAGACCCGTAGGGACCACCTGTGGGTCCCCTGACCCCCGTGGGAACCACCCAAGGCCCCTCAGACACCTGTGGGTCTAACCTGCGGCCCCCAGACATCCGCCGGCTAACCATGGGGACCCAATTGTGGCCCACGGTGACCCGCAGAGACCACCTGGTGGGCCATGGTGCCTGGCAGGACCCACCAACAGGCATCCAGACCCTGTGTGAAACATGATGCAAGTAACCTGTAGGTCTGTGAGGTGACCTGTCAGGCCAACAGGGGACTCACGTGGGCCTGGGGTATGAACCCTGTATGTAAAATAATATATCATGTATTTATGGGGGGTGGGTTATGTATTTAATAAATATAATGATGTTTATTGTGGGGCTGTGTATTGTTTTTATTGTGGGTACTGGGGGTGGGGGAAGGGGCTTTTGGCCCCAAGGGTATGTGGGTAGGCCTCCTGACTGGGTAGTGGGTGAGGATGGTTAGGCCTCACGGGGTGCGGGGTAGTGGGGGAGGGTATGTAGGCCTCCCGAGTGGTGGGTGAGGGTGGGTTAACCCCTTAATGACTGTAGCGGTTAATAACCACTATGGTGATTAAAGGGTAAGGGGACATTACATTGGCTGTTTTTATTCTAGGTCATGTTTTGCAGCATCAGAGGGGGCATGGACGGTGATGAAGATGAGGGTGGCCTTCATCGTGTCAGCCGGATATGGGTGAGTACTATATGTATTTATTGTATTTATTGTTCTTTATGTATTTTAAATGGGCAAATGCACTATTATCCATATGTGGATAATAGTAATTTTGCACATTACTATACTGTATGTGTCAAGAGTGGTGTATTTCTGTGTTGTAATTTTTTTGGGGTGCACTGAATTGGTACTGCAGGCCTGCGGGGAACACCCGAGGGTTCCCCTCCCGGCCTATAGTATCATTGATGTGCATATACTGTACTGTATGTGTATGTTAGGGGGGTATAGTGGTTGTTGCTGTAATATATATATATATTGTATTGTATTGTATGTCTTTATTTATATAGCGCCATTAATGTACATAGCGCTTCACAGTAGTAATCATGTGGTAATCAAATAAATAACAGATAATATAAATAACAAATCATGGGAATAAGTGCTTTAGACATAAAAGTAACATTAAGGAAGAGGAGTCCCTGCCCCGAGGAGCGTACAGTCTAATTGGTAGGTAGGTAGAACGTACAGAGACAATAGGAGGGAGTTCTGGTAAGTGCGTCTGCAGGGGGCCAAGCTTTATGTATCATGTGGTCAGAATATCCACAGTGCTATTCATATGCTTCTTTAAGCAAGTGTGACTTAAGTTGGGTCTTAAAGGTGGATAGAGAGGGTGCTAGTCGGGTACTGAGGGGAAGGGCATTCCAGAGGTGTGGGGCAGTCAGTGAAAAAGGTTTAAGGCGGGAGAGGGCTTTAGATACAAAGGGGGTAGAAAGAAGACATCCTTGAGAAGAACGCAAGAGTCTGGATGGTGCATATCGAGAAATTAGGGCTGAGATGTAAGGAGGGGCAGAAGAGTGTAAAGCTTTAAAATTGAGGAGAAGAATGCAGTGTGAGATGCGGGATTTGATCGGAAGCCAGGAGAGGGACTTCATGAGGGGAGATGCTGAGACAGATCTAGGAAAGAGTAGAGTGATTCTGGCAGCAGCATTTAGGATAGATTGTAGGGGAGACAGGTGAGAGGCAGGAAGGCCGGACAGCAGGAGGTTACAGTAATCAAGACGGGAGAAAATGAGGGCCTGAGTCAGAGTTTTAGCAGTCGAGCAACAGAGGAAAGGGCGTATCTTTTTTATATTGCGGAGGAAAAAGCGACAATTTTAAGAAAAGTTTTGAATGTGAGGGGAGAATGTGAGAGAGGAGTTGAGTGTGACCCCTAGGCAGCGTGCTTGGGCTACTGGGTGAATGATTGTAGTTCCAACAGTAATGTCGAAGGAGGTAGTAGGGCCAGGTTTGGGAGGAAGTATGAGGAGCTCTGTTTTAGCCATGTTGAGTTTAAGGCGTCGGAGGGCCATCCAGGATGATATAGCAGAGAGACATTCAGAAACTTTGGTTTGTACAGCAGGTGTAAGGTGTAAGGTCGGATGCTGAAAAGTATATTTGTGTGTCTTCGGCATAGAGGTGATAATTAAACCCAAAAGATGTTATTAGGTCACCTAGAGAGAGTGTGTACAGAGAAAAGAGAAGAGGTCCCAGGACAGAGTCCTGGGGTACCACCACAGAGAGATCAATAGAGGGGGAGGAGGTGTTAGCAGAAGAGACACTGAAAGTACGATGGGAGAGGTAGGATGAGATCCAGGATAGAGCTTTGTTCTGAATACCAAGAGTATGGAGAATGTGGAGGAGAAGAGGGTGGTCCACTGTGTCAAATGCTGCAGAGAGGTCGAGTAATATTAGCAGAGTATAATTTATTTATTTATTTATTTATAAAATATTTTACCAGGAAGTAATACATTGAGAGTTACCTCTCGTTTTCAAGTATGTCCTGACCTCTGTCTTTGGCAGCATGGAGGTCGTCAGTTATTTTAGTGAGGGCTGTTTCCGTGGAGATAGTAGTGCGGAAGCCAGATTGTAGAGGGTCTAGGAGAGAATAGGTGTTGAGAAAATGGAGCAAGCGAGAGAATGCAAGACGTTCAAGGAGTTTTGAGGCAAAAGGCAGGATGGAGACAGGTCGATAGTTAGAAAGACAGGTAGGGTCAAGCTTGCTGTTTTTGAGTAATGGTATAACGGTTGCATGTTTGAAGGAGGATGGAAAGGTTCCAGAGCAGAGGGAGGAGTTAAAAATGTGTGTGAGCGTAGGGATTATAGTAGGAGCAAGAGGTTTTAGAAGATGGGAGGGAATGGGGTCAAGAGGGCAAGTGGTAGAGTGAGAAGAGGCGATCAACAGCGACACATCCTCCTCTGAGACAGTGGAAAAAGAGTCAAGGAAGGCAGGAGGAGAGTTAGGATGGGAGGAAAAAACAGGGAGGACAATTAATGACAGACTCAGATTTGGAGGTATAAAAGGCCGCGGCTTTGTTTATTAACAATCATAATACTGGAGTAAGCGCTAGTCCAAGCCAGAGTGGGGTCAGAGGGTCAGCCAGGCCTTGGCCTGCTGCCCCCGTACCCGGCCGACCCCTAAAGAGCCGGCCGTTGTCGCGAGTGGGTTCCCGGGTGTCACGTTCGCTTGACCCCGCCCATTCGCTCCTACCCCCGGGCGACGTCCGCCCCGAGCCCATCTGGCAAGGACAAGCAGTTACCCCCGAACTGCCGCCACTCACGGCTCTATTTAAACCTCCTTAAATTAGACCGTGCCGCCAACACCGCTAGGACCTTCTCCAACCCCTCCTGCAAATCATTGTTGAACAAGTCCGCCCCTATCTCAGATAAGTGTGTGCCGTCGGCCGGAACAGGCCGATTGACTTGTAGTCGGACTCGGGATGGGTGATCTGCTACCCCCCACACTGCGTCACGAACTTTCCCGCCATCTTGTTCAATATTTTGACCCTCGCTCAGTCGATGGCGCCAGGTGCCCTTGTACCCCTCCAAACTGTCCTGCCCACTCTGTCCTACCCAACAATCGGTACTCCTGGCCAACGAGCTTTTGAAAGTCCACTTCTCTGCCCAGTGTATAAGCGTCTGTGAAGGCCTAAGGGGATGAGTGGGTTTATCGAAGCACGCTAAATCTCAGATAATGCGGGCCTGGTATAGGACCGGTATCTGTTAGACTTCCATCGCCCTATCTTTTGTATCGCAGCTACTGACAGCCCCGAGCATGGTGCCTCGGTTGCCGCCTCAATCCGTAAAGAATGCGTCCCGTATTGTGCCTCGTCGAGACCCTGGTGTCTTAGGCACATGCGGAAAACCCGCAGGTACTGGAATCTAGATAACGGTACCCCGTCTGCGTGAAGGAGCAGAGGACCCTGACCGTCTGGCCTGCATGCCAAGTATTCCCTGAGCGTGCTCACTGGGCAAAAAATTGGTCCCTGGTAGCCAGTCCTCAAACTGCATCCCTCCCTCGCCTTTGCGCGACATGCAGCCAGCTCCCAGGCTCGCAGTGCTGCGAAGGCCAAAGCAAACGTCAGCCGAAAAGTTTCGCCTCGGACCCTGACAGCCACATTCTGTCTGTGGCCTGCATTAAACCCTCTAATATCGCTGCGTCACTGGCCTTCTGCTGTCATTTGACTAAACACCTTGCCCCTTAAGGGTCGTCGCCCGCTCCCACAGGTCTGCAGGGCATGGAATGGCGATTGGGTCCGCCTTGGGGGGCCAGTCTCCGAAACAGCGCCATCTATAACCGGGATAAGGTATCCGCAAAGTTATTCGCAACCCCCGGGACATGCCAAGCCTTGAACGCAATGTTCAATTGCAAGCATGCCAGTACGAAACTGCGCAGAACGGACAGCACCGGGGGGGAGCGTGAGCCGAAATTGTTCACGGCTTCCACTACCCCCATGTTGCCTGTCCAAAAATTTACTTGCTTATTCGCGAATAAGTGACCCCGCAGGCGCACTGCGACGAGCAAGGGAAATAATTTCAAGAACGCCAAGTTCCTAATGAGTGGCTTCTCCCGCCAGTGGGGAGGCCACTGCTCCGCGCACCATGCCCCATTAAAGTAGGCCCCAAAACCGACTGACCCTGAAGCGTCTGTAAACAACTGCAATTCTGTGCTGTTGGCCGGACAGGGGGGGGCTCGCCACAAGGTTTTGCCGTTATACTCCTTTAACAACACGCAGCCACACCGCCAAGTCCTTTCGGATTTCGGCGGTGACGCGGATGACGTGGTCGGGTCGTCTCGCCCCGAATGTTGCTGCGGAGAGGCGCCTGGCGAACACCCTTCCTGCCAGCATTACACGCGCTGCGAATACTAAGTGGCCTAGCAGCGCCTCAATGATGGTTTCTTGAGGGCTATGAATTCGCGGAGAAGCCTGCTTAGGGGGACCAGCTTCTCCAGAGGGAGCCTGCGACATCAACGTGTGTCCCGACTAAATTCTGATCCTTCTTGATATTCAAACGGAATCCTAAACCCTTCCTTAAACCCAGCTAGGAGTAGCTGGGCTGCTTCCCTATTGGGATACCTTGCTAGCCACGGTGCCAAATTGGCGATGATTATTGGTGTTGCTGCCCTCGCGTCCAAACTTACGCCCTGCGCCTTCGTTGATTGCCTAAAGTGCTGGTCATATGTCCACCAACCCGTTCCCTAAGTAAAGAGCGAGGCGCATGCCTGGGGATCCTTCTCCCCAATTACTCCAGCCAGGATAACAAATGCCTTTGACCCATTGCGAAAGGTGTGTGGGAAAAACCTCTTTTCTAAACCCTCCTTTGCTTCCCCCGTCTTTGAGGACGCAGCCAACGCCTCCCCGTAGCCTGGTAGCAGAGATAATATATCTACGTATTCCCCGGCCCGTATCTTGTCCTTCACCTCTTTCAGCAAGTGCAAGCCCACTGAGCTAGGTCTGGATGTATAAGAGACCTTCTATGCCGCATCGGGCATCCTCTTATCCTTGGCTAGCTCCTCTGAGGCGGATGCCGCCTGAGGAAAGGGAAGCGTGGGAGATGGTGATTCCGCTTGCCCGGTTTGCCCGCCGGCCCCTAGAGGTGTGTTGTTAACCGCTTGCGGGGGACCCGCGGCCATTGCCGCTGCTGGTACTATGGGCGTTGCTTCCGCTGGCGCCGCCCCCAATGCCGGCGCTACGACTGTCGCTATAGCCGGAGCTATCGCCGCTGCTGACGCGATTAGCATTGCTAGAACTGGCGCTGCGCTTATCGCTGGTGTCACTTCTGTTGTAAGTGACTCTGCCCGCGCGGGTGTCGTCATCCCAATGTGACTTCCCGCAATTGCCGACGCCCTTAACCCTGCGTCAAGGTGCGCCACTAGCGGGGATAGGGCCTGCCTTATATCCCACGATGCTGCCTCCATGAGCTGTGCACCAGTACATCGGGGAGATTTTCTTAACATCACTTGAGGGGGAGCGCAAACCGCTAGTCTCTTGCGCGGGGGACTCCTGCTGGCTACCTCTTAGTTAGTTTTCACTGGCCGCTTACCTTTCTTTGACCGCTTTTTCGCCAGGCTGAGGGGTTGACCCGGGTGGCGTTGCCGGACACCTATCGGGAACCGCGATGGCTGCCTCCTCCCCCCGGTCTCTGTTATCGAGTCTCCCCTTGTGACCGTGTGCTGTCGACGCCCCATCTTCCACCCTGTGTGGTGATGGTGCCTGCGCCTCAGCCGCCTGCTGCTGAGCCGACCCTGTGCCGGACACCGCCTCCCTGATGCCTGAAATGAGAGAATGGGGACGCCTGCCGCTGGCTTGTCCGTGACCGGCGATGGTCTTTGAAACCTCCATGTTGACATGCCCCTTGGCACCGATGAATTGGGTCGCCGCCCTGCTTGCGGAGTTATGCCCTGCCATTGCGGTGTGTCCCTTCCGTTTCCTTGTCCTGCCGCATGGCGCATACTTTGAAACCTCCGTGTTGACATGCCCCTTGGCACCGATGAATTGGGTCGCCGCCCTGCTTGCGGACTTATGCCCAGCCATTGCGGTGTGTCCCTTCCGTTTCCTTGTCCTGCCGCATGGTGCATACGTGTGCCCATATACACACGCGCGCATTTAGGTGTGCCCATATACACACGTGCGCATTTACGTGTGCCCATACACACGCGCGCATCTACATGTGCCCCTGCCATTGCGGTGTGTCCCTTCCGTTTCCTTGTCCTGCCGCATGGCGCATACGTGTGCCCATATACACACGTGCGCATTTAGGTGTGCCCATATACACACGCGCGCATTTAGGTGTGCCCATATACACACGCGCGCATTTAGATGTGCCCATATACACACGCGCGTATTTAGGTGTGCCCATATACACACGTGCGCATTTACGTGTGCCCATACACACGCGCGCATCTACATGTGCCCCTGCCATTGCGGTGTGTCCCTTCCGTTTCCTTGTCCTGCCGCATGGCGCATACGTGTGCCCATACACACGCGCGCATCTACGTGTGCCCATACACACGCGCGCATCTATGTGTGCCCATACACACGCACGCATCTACGTGTGCCCATACACACAAGCGCGCATCTACGTGTGCCCACACACACAAGCGCGCATCTACGTGTGCCCATACACACGCGCGCGCATCTACGTGTGCCCATACACACGCGCATTTACGTGTGCCCATATACACGCGCGCGCATCTACGTGTGCCCATATACGCGCGCGCGCACGCGCTTACGTGTGCCTATACACACGCGCGCATCTACGTGTGCCCATATACACCCACGCGCATTTACATGTGCCCATATACACGCGCGCATTTACGTGTGCCCATATACACGCGCGCATTTACTTGTGCCCATATACACACGCGCGCATCTACGTGTGCCCATATACACACGCGCGCATCTACGTGTGCCCATATACACACGCGCGCATCTACGTGTGCCCATATATACACGCGCGCATCTACGTGTGCCCATATACATGCGCATTTACTTGTGCCCATATACCCACGTGCGCATTTACTTGTGCCCCTATACGCACTCGCGCATTTACGTGTGGCCATATACACAAGCGCGCATTTACGTGTGCCCATATACGCACGCGCTCATTTACTTGTGCCCATATACACAAGCGCGTATCTACGTGTGCCCATATACACACATGAGTGTAACCCTGTCACGTTTACCCCTACAATACCTAAACCCTTCCTTACACTTTATAACATCGAATGCAGCATATATGCCCCATATAATCCCAATACAGCACGTAACCCTGAATGCAGTATATACACTATATACGCCCTGTAAACCAATTACAGCACATTGTAACCTCGAATGCAGTATATATACACACCCTATAATCCAAATATAGCCCGTAGCCGTGAATGCAGTATATACACTATATACCCATGTAGCCCAATTGCCACGCATCGTACCCTCGAATGCGGTACATATACCATATGATCCAACTACCGCACGTAACCACGAATGCAGTACATACACTATATACACCATGTAATCCAATTACAGCAAATTGTACCTCGAATGCAGCGTCTATGCCCTATACACCGAATACAGCGCATTATAACCACACTGAGGCGTATACCCTCTATGCCCCACATACCGCCCGTTATCACTACGAATGCGGTATGCAGCGACACCCCGCGGCGATTATAGCAGTGATATAACTTTATTCAATGTTGAAAGAAACATGCATTGGTAACAGGGCAATAACGTTGTTAACGGCGACTATGCTACAGACGGCCTCCCCCAAGACCCTGTGGTGGTTAATAGACCCCCCACGCGGTCACTGGGTGTCCCATGTTCAGCCCTGTGCTTAATCCTCCCTGCGCCAGCTCGTCCCCCGCGCTGCTGCTGGGAGGGAGGACAGAGTGACCTGGCAGCAGGGAGAGACGAAGACCGCTGAGGCTGCGCGAAGCTACCCCCCCCCTCCTGCTGAAGATACACCATGCAACACAATTACCATATACACACCCTATAATCCAGTGTATACCACATAAACCAAATACAGGCTGCTGCTTGCAGGGGGGGGGGCATTGATATAACTTTATTCCCCGTTGGACGGAGCGCCACTGGGGGGGGGGCGAGGACCCGCACAGTAAGAACCGTGGGGGGGGGGGTTGTTGTGCCTCTCCTCGCACCCCCCGCTCCCCGGTGACCCCCCCTCCCGCCCGCCGAGCGGGCCAGCCACAGAGGCTGAGTGAGGGAGAGCCACGTGGCAGGGGGATCCCCAAACAATTTAATAAATAATGCCCCTCGTGGCCTGGGCTTAAGTCCGGCCCCCCAGCTCCATGCTGCGCGCTGCAGATGGGAGGATGGGGACGGGCCGCTACACTACGGGCTCCCTCTCCTCCCTGCATCCTGCCTCCCCCCTCACCGCCGATTCAAAAATCGCGGCTCTACAGGAGGGGGGAGTGCCCAGGATTGACCCCCCTTTCGGGGCCTTACCTTAATTTAACCTGCAGGGAGGAGAGGGACGTCCGATTTCACTGCAGACCGGGAGCAGAATGGCAGATTCAGCTCCCGGCTGCCTCTTTTGAAGCCTCCCTTGGCCTGCCCCTCCCCCCCCTCAGGGGTCACGACGGTGACCCAGAGATCCTAGCGAGGTGAGGGGGGGAGGGGGCTTGCCCCCTGGTCATGGGCTTCCCTCGCCTAATTGGCTGGAGGGATTGCTTATGTTTAAGAGTCTTGTTAAATCGCTCCACTAGGCCATCGGTTTTAGGGTGATAGACTAAGGTGTGTAAATATTTGATATTCAACAATCTGCATAGCTCGCTCGTAACCTGGGACATAAAAGGGGTTCCTTGGTTCGTTAATATTTTCTTGGGGATCCCGACCCGGGTAAACAATAACATTCAATCTTTGGCTATGCCTTTAGCGGATGTATTCTGGAGGGTAACCGCTTCCGGATATTTTGTGGCATAGTCTACAATGACTAGAGGAAAAACAAGAAAACAAGGCGCACAAGGCACATAGTTCAACCTCCAGTTCCAGGGGTGTCGAGCCACCCCCCAAGAAAGGCTGCAGACGCAATATTAGTGTATCTACACCTATAAGGTCTACAATATTGTTCATTTCACATTGTAATCACTGTGTGTGTCTCACTTTGTATTAGCTGCGCACTTTCCCTTTTTGTAACTTTCTACAATGACTAGAATGTGTTGATGACCCCATGCTGCCTTAGGTAACGGGCCTACCAGGTCCATTCCAATAAGTTCAAAAGGAACTTCAATAATGGGCAAGGGTACTAACGGACTATGGAATGATTTTACTGGTGAGGTAATTTGACACTCTGGACACGTCTCACAATAACGTTCTACCTCTTTGTGTTGACCCGACCAGTAAAATTGCGCCTTTATTCTATCAGTGGTTTTTTTACCCCCAGGTGTCCCCTCAAGATATGGCTATGGGCCAGGTCCAACACCTGACTTGTAAAGGATTTTGGCACCAGAAGTTGCTCTAACCTATTGGGGTCTTCTCTTTCTACCCTATACAATAAGTAATTATTGTAGACAAAGTAGGGTGGTGATGGCATAACATTGGGGTTAACTGGTACCTCATTTATGCTCACTACTGTGGCCTTGGCATTTACTAGTGTCAAATCGTCTAGTTGGGCAGAGGCAACCTGTAAGTCCTGAAAATCTAGTTCTGGGGTGTCCTCAACTGCAGGTCCTTTGCCTGCCATACCCTCTAACAGAGAGCCAGGGTCTACAGGATCGGGGACCTCAGACACTAAGGGTACATCCTCGACACAATCAGACTTTCTTTCCCACAATTCCCAAAACCACGGGAAATCCTGACCCACTAATACCTCATACATCAGATTCAGCACTACCCTGACCTGATGATGTACTGGGCCGATGGGGTTTTCTAAGTACGCATTCAGCAGGGTAAGTGCGATTATCCCCATGGATACAGGTTACCGGTAAGATGATTCCTGGCAGAAACCTAGACTTAACCAGATGTGCAGCGACCAACGTAACTGTACTGCCAGTATGAAGCATTGCACTTACAGGTATCTCATCTACTTTGACCTCACACATCCTATTCTTCTCTAAATGTCCCTTCTCTATAACAGTGTAACGCTTGTGCTCACCACAAACAAGGTGGGACCCCGGTACTGAGGTGGGAAAGTACAGAACTGCACACCCACAGCAGTGGAGGCATGCCTGGAAAATGGGTTGTCGGCATAGTCGGGTTTGGGTTGGAGAAAGTGGGTTAGTCCAGATACTTGCCAAGGTCATGGGGCAGAGCCAGCAGCATAGCCGTTGTCCATTGTGCCATGGTCAGAGGTTGGAGCCAGTGGAATAGTAAAGTGTCCAATAGCGTGGTCAGAGAAGGAGATATGCGGTTAGTCAGAGACAAGCCGGGGTCATTATCCATAGAGGGTCCAATAGTCAAGCCGTGTCGGTACACGTGAGATCAACTGGAAGCAACAATAGCAAAGCACAAGGCAAGGCACAGCAAAGCAGGAATGCAGGAACACAAGACTGCAAGGGTTTATGCTCAGCAATGGGTGACTGAGCATGCAGGGTTTTAATAGCAAGGCTGGAACAATGAATGCGAGAGGCGGAGCTGAAGTGCGGCCCCTGCGGGAGCAGGGATTGGACAGAGGATGCAGGAGACAGGTGAGCATTGTTAGCATTATTAGGAATGTTGTCACACAGCTGGGGAGTGGTGCAAGAAAGTCACGTGAGCGCGCCACGCGTACGTGACGCGAGTGGGAGGCGGAGCCAAGCTCTGTGATGTTCTGAGAGAGCCTCTGTGTGTGCGCCCACACTGTAAGGGGCGCGGAGGCATGTGGAGCAATAGTTAAGGAGGGGACATGTCGCAGGGGACGTGTTCCCCGATTCCTTACAGTACCCCCCCCTTTGAGGAGAGGCCTCAGGACGACTCCAAAAAGGCTTGTGCGGATACCTGGCATGGAACCGCCTCAACAAGCTGGGAGCATGTACCTGGTGATGGGGTATCCAGGACCTTTCTTCTGGTCCAAACCCTTTCCAATGAACAAGATACTAGACAGCCTCATTGAGAGTTTTCTGGATCCTTTCCCAAGAATCTTGCAAAGAATTTACCCTTAGATCTGCTGCTGGATCTCCGGAAGATAAAGAAGAGATAGGAAGACGTGTCGGGTGAAACCCGTAATTAACGGCAACTCTTGGGTGGACTCGTTTCTTAATAAATTATGGGCAAATTCTGCCCTTGGAAGGAGCTCTACCCAGTCGTCTTGTGCATCAGAGATAAAGCATCTGAGATACTGTTCTAGGGACTGGTTCGTCCTCTCGGTTTATCCATTGGTTTGAGGATGATTCCCTGAAGAAAAGTGAAGTGTAATATCCATCCTTGGAGCAAAGGCACGCCAAAATTTAGAAATGAACTGCGATCCGTAGTCGGACACTATATACATCGGTACTCTGTGAATTCGAAAGATATCCTTATCAAAAATATCTGCCAAAGTGGCAGAGTTGGGAAAACTTTTGAGAGGTAAAAAATGTGCCTGTTTAGAAAATCTATCAACGATCACAAGGATAGTGTTCATTCGTCTGGAGATAGGCAGCTCCACAATAAAGTCCATTGATAGATGGCTCCAGGGATGATCCGGTATGGGCAAAGGATGTAGAAGACCGAAACGTTTGCTGCGGTTGGTTTTATTTTGGGTGTAAATGGAGTAAGATTTGATGAACTCTTCGATGTCTTTAAGCATATTAGGTCAACAAAAAGTACATCTGATGAGGTCTGATGTTCTTATGGTACCAGGGTCACCGGCAGACCTAGAAGAATGACCCCACTCTCAAATGTTTCTTCAGAACTGTGGTGCAGCATATAAACAACCCTCCGGCGCCTCTAGACCCATAGGAATATGAGTTTGCATAGCTAGAATCTTGTCCAGAACGTCAAATGAGTTGACAGAAATAATGAACTTAGAAGGAAGAATAGTTTCAGAAATGTCCTTAGTCTTGTCTTCCATGTCAAATTGGCGAGATAGGGCATCAGCTTTCACATTCTTTGATTCGGGAGTGTAGGAGATTATATAATTAAATCTAGAAAAGAAGAGAGATCAGTGAGTCTGACGGGAGCCGAGGCGGCGAGCCCCTTCAATGTAAAGCGGCGAGCCCCGTCAATGTAAAGGAGATTTTTATGATCCATGAGGATAGAGATGGGATTCTCGGTACCTTCCAGAATATGTCTCCACTCCTGAAGTGCAAGCTTAATGGCTAGAAGCTCCCGGTTGCCGACATCATAGTTTTGCTCTGCAGAAGAAACTTGTTTGGAGAAAAACCCACATGGATGTATTTTGTCTTGAGGTGTTTGTCTCTGAGAGAGGATAGCGCCAGCCCCAACATTAGAAGCATCTACTTCCAGAGAAAAGGGAATTGTAGGGTCAGGATGGCATAAGATGGGGCAGAAATGAAAGCTTTCTTGAGTGAGTCGAAGGCTTGAAGTGCCTCAGGAGGCCAGGATGACGTATTCACACCCTTCTTAGTCAGAGCAGTAATAGGAGCAACAGTAGAAGAAAAATTACGAATGAATTTATGGTAATAGTTGGCAAACCCTAAGAAACGCTAAATTGCCTTGAGAGAGGTAGGTTGTAGCCACTCTAATACCGCCTTGAATTTGTCAGGGTCCATGGAAAAACCCAGAGTCTGAGATAATATAACCCAGCAATGATGTAGACGTTTGATGAAACAGACACTTCTCCATCTTAGCGTAGAGATGATCCTCACAAAGGCGAGACAGGACCAGCGTGGTATGATGGATATGCTCATAGAGGGATTTAGAAAAGATGAGAATACCATCCAGATAGACAATGACAAAAATGTTGAGAACGTCTCGAAAAATTTTGTTCACGAATTCTCGGAAAACAGCTGAAGCATTACATAATCCAAAAGGCATAACTAAATATTCGTAGTGGCCATCGCGTGTTGAAGGCTGTCTTCCATTCATCCCCATGACGTATGCGTATCAGATTGTAGGCCCCTCTAAGATCAAGTTTTTTAAAAATCGCAGAACCTTGTAAAGGATCAAAAAGCTCTGAAATAAGTGGAAAAGGGTATCGGTTCTTCAGGGTGATCTTGTTAAGCCCTCTGTAATCTATACAGGGGCGAAGAGAACCGTCCTTTTTTTTTTACAAAAAAGAAACCATCCCCAGCTGGGAAAGAAGTATTTCTAATGAACCCTTTCTTTAGGTTCTCTTGGATGTACTCAGACATTGCTTTAGTTTCAGGAAGAGATAGAGGGTAAGACCTAGATTTGGGAAGAAAAGCTCTGGGCAACAGATCAATGGGGCAATCACAGGGACAATGAGGGGGAAGAACCTCAGAGCAGACTTTGTCAAAAATGTCTAGAACCTCAGCATAAATCTCAGGAAGGACAGGTTTGTCAGTTTTGGGAACCTCTAAGCCACAAATGTGTTTGTAACACCTGTATGCCCGTAGACCTGGCCAGTCCCCAGTATTGAGGTGGGTAGGGTTATAACACTCATCCACAGCAGTGAGGGCATGCCCGGAGTGTGGTAGTGCGTTGCCAGGCCTGTAGAAAGAAGGTTAAGGTATACTTGCAATGCCTTGGGATTCAGAGTTCGGATAGTGATGTCCGTGTGCCAGAGCTTAGGGCAATAGAGAGCAGGATAGTGATGTCCGTAAGCCAGAGTCCAGGGATAACAGAAGTTAGCGAAGTCGTATCCGTATGCAGGGTTCAAGGGCAGGAGAGAACAGGGTAATCCAGTACAAAGCAGAGTTCAAGCCAGGGAGATCCAGAGGTAAGCAGGAGCAGGAACAAATGCTGAAAGACACAGGAGAGCCAAGAATAGGACTGCACACACAGGGGTAACAAGAAGCTATGCAGATCAATGAGCTAGAGGACAGACAGGGGTTATAAAGGATGGAACACCAATGGGAGAGATAGGAGGAGTAGAGGGTGAAGTGAGAGGCAGCAGGGATAGATGAGAAGAAGAGAGGGTGGAGACCGGTAAATCAGAGAGGGAGATAGCTTGTACAGCATGGGGGGCGGAGCCAGAGGTCTGGGGAAATTTACAAGAGGAGCGTGTGTGCGCTCCCTCTGTAAGTTTGGGGTGCGTGCTCACAGGCTGCGTCAGAAAGCGAGCGGAGCGCCACGCTGCGGCGGCACCCACCAAGGGAGGAGAGAAAACCGGAGGAGTGGCTGTAGAAGGTAATGGGACCGGAGGGAAGACAGAGGGAGGCCGCGAGCAGAGAGTACCGTGGAGGGGCTCGGGTGTTTGGGAATATGCGCGCGCCCTGCGGGGAACACGTGCAGATGCCGGGAGCGCGTCAGGGCATGCCGCAGAGAGATGGATGTGGGAGGAGGAAGGGAGAACCGAACGAGGAGGCAAGGGAGGAAGATCAGAGGCAGGGGAAAGCATGGTGCCAGGGACACATGGAGAGGAAGGAATCCCCTGAACCGTCACAGTATCCCCCCTTTGAGGATCGATCTCCGGGCGATCTTACCATGGTTTCTTGGGGAATTTCCGATGGAATTGCCAGTGGAGTTTGGGAGCGTGGATGTGACGTGACGGAATCCATGAATGCTCTTCTGGGCCATACCCCTTCCAATGGATGAGGAATTGTAGGTTATTTCTGGACCAACGGGAGTAAATTATGGAGTGAACTTCGTATTCTTGCTGCCCGTGGATGGTCACCGGGTTGGGTTTTCGGGAACGTTCCGGGAAGTGAGAGCTCTGGATAAATAGTTTGAGTAAGGATACATGGAACACAGAAGAAATCCTCAAGTTAGGAGGAAGTGCCAAACGGTATGCGACCGGATTGATCCTCTCTAATATCTTGAAGGGGCCCAAAAATCTCGGGGACAACTTTGGAGACGGGGTCTTGAGCCTTATATTTTTTGAGGACAACCACACTCTGTCTCCGGGTTTGAACAAAGGGCCCGGTTGACGACGTCGATCTGCTTTTGTTTTTTGTCTTTAGACTGCAGTTTGTAGGGTTTTAAGGATCTTCCTCCAAGAATTCTGAAGGGTTGAAACATGAGAATCCGTTTCGGGAACACCAGAAGGGAGGGAGGAGAGGGGAAGACTGCTAGGGTGGAATCCGAAATTAATGAAGAAAGGGCACTCTTGCGTAGATTCATTTTTAAGAGAGTTGATAGCAAATTCAGCCCACGGTAGCAGATTCACCAAGTTGTCTTGAGATCCGGAGACGAAACATCTGAGATACTGCTCTAAGGTTTGATTCATTCTTTCAGTCTGACCATTGGTCTGAGGGTGATATCCAGAAGAAAAAAGAGAAATCCCAAGTCTCTGGGAAAAGGCACGCCAGAACTTAGAGAGGAATTGAGAACCTCTGTCAGAAACAATCGAAATAGGAACACCGTGCAATCTGAAAATTTCCTTAGAAAAAATATCGGCCATAGTAGCAGAATTAGGAAGACCCTTGAGGGGAATAAAGTGTGAGTGTTTAGAAAATCTGTCTACAACAACAAGAATGGTATTCATTCCTTTAGAATTGGGAAGTTCGACAATGAAGTCCATAGAGATGTGTTTCCAAGGTTGCTCCGGAATGAGAAGAGGCATGAAAAGGCCCGAAGGTTTGTGATGGGCAGATTTACTCTGGGCACATACAAGCACTGGTGAAATCAAAAATGTCCTTGTTCATCTTAGGCCACCAAAAGGTCCGTTTAATAAGATCCGCTGTCCTCTTGAAGCCTGGATGACCGGCCGATCTAGATGAATGTACCCAAAGTAAGATTTTGTGGCGAAATCGTGGAGCTGCGTATAAGCGTCCCTCTGGTACCCTGAATCTCCTGGGAATGTGAACCTGGGCTTTGTTGATTTCATCCAACACATCAAAATTATTGGCAGAGATTATGCACTTGGTGGGAAGAATAGGTTCCGTGGACTCATTGGATTCGTTATCCGTGGCGAACTGACGAGAGAGAGTTTCTGCTTTGATATTTTTGGTACCCAGAATATAAGAAATGGTATAGTTGAAACGGGAAAAAAAAGAGATCAACGGGCCTGACGAGATCCTAATCGTCGAGCCCCCTCGATATACAGTAAATTTTTGTATTTGGTGAGGATGGCAATAGGCTCCTTGGTGCCTTCGAGAAGATGCCTCCACTCCTGAAGAGCTAATTTAATGGCCAATAGCTCACGATTACCAACATTATAATTTCTCTCGGCAGACGAGAATTTCCGAGAAAAAAAACCACAGGGATGGAGTTTTTCTTGGGGAGAGAATCTCTGAGAGAGTACTGCACCGGCTCCCACATCCGAGGCGTCAACTTCTAACGTGAAGGGAAGTGAGGTATCAGGATGCCGAAGGATGGGTGCAGAGGCGAAGGCTTTTTTGAGAAACTCGAAGGCGTCAATGGCTTCGGGAGGCCAAGACGTGGGGTCGGCACCTTTTTTGGTCAAGGCGGTGATGGGGAGAGCAATGGAAGAAAAATTACGGATGAATTTCCTGTAATAATTGGCAAAGCCGAGAAAACGCTGCACGGCCTTGAGAGAATTTGGCAGCGGCCAGTCGAGAACAGACTTCAATTTCTCTGGGTCTATAGAAAAACCTTGGTTAGAGATAATATAGCCTAAGAAGGCAGTAGACGTCTGGTGGAACAAACACTTCTCCATCTTGGCATATAGGCGATTAGCACGGAGCCTAGAAAGCACCAATTTGGTATGGTGAATGTGTTCATCTAAGTTTTTAGAAAAAATGAGAATGTCATCCCAGTATACGATAACAAATGTTCCCAATACATCCCGTAAGATGTCGTTCATGAACTCTTGGAAAACGGCAGGAGCATTGCATAACCCAAATGCCATCACTAGATACTCATAATGTCCAGATCGCGTATTAAATGCGGTTTTCCATTCGTCCCCTTCCTTTATACGAATGAGGTTATAGGCCCCTCTTAAATCGAGCTTGGAGAAGATAGAGGCTCCTTGGAGGCGGTCGAAAAGTTCAGAGATTAGGGGAGGGGATAACGATTTTTCACCGTGATTTTGTTGAGTCCGTGATAGTCGATACAGGGTCTTAGCGATCCATCCTTCTTCTTCACGAAGAAGAAGTTTGCCCCAGCGGGGGAGGTAGAATTGCGGATGAATCCTTTCTCCAAATTTTCTTGGATGTAAGACATCATAGCCTCAGTTTCTGGAATGGATAAGGGGTATGATTTCGACTTCGGGAGAATGGTTCCTGGAATTAAATCAAAAGGACAATCGTAGGGACGATGGGGAGGCAATACTTCAGCCTGTACTTTGTTAAACACATCCAGGAACTCATGATACATGGTCGGAAGAATCGACAGATTGGAAGGAACGGACTCCAAACCGTCGAGCACAGCAGCAGGAGGAGAAGTAGAGACTGGCTCATCTGAGGAAGGCTACTGGATAGGTAAGGCGCCGGTCCAATCAATTCGCGGATTGTGGAGTTGCAGCCAAGGCAATCCTAAAATAACCTGAACGGTAGGAGAATGGAAGATATCAAAAACTATTACCTCCTTATGACCGTTGGCCAAGGTCAAAGTGACAGGAATGGACTCCCAGATGATGAAGGCTGGCTGAAGCGGGTGACCATCAATAGCCTCGAGGCCAATGGGTGCTTTTCTCTTGACCAGAGGGATTTGGTTCTCAGAGGCGAAGGTATGATCCAAGAAGTTACCGCCAGATCCAGAGTCAATGAAAGCTTTTACTTCTAATAGGAGGTCAGGGCCCACTAGCATAACAGGAAGCATGAATTTCTTTGGGAGATTCTTAGGGAGAGAGGGGCAAGAAGAGATAATACCCAGTAGAAGCCCCTCTACCTTTACTGGTTATTCCCTTTTCCCGGCTTCAGGGAACAGTTCTGGAGACGATGTTCTGAAGAACCACAGTAGAAACAGAGTCAATTCTGATGACGTCGCATTCTCTCCGCAGCCCAAGGTTGTTTGTCTACCGATTTGCATCGGCTCTGGGACGTCCAATGCAAGGAAGGGCGAAGAGGGCGACCTGTGAGAGACAACCGGGGAAGAAAGAGAACGGGAACAGTGTCGCTCATGACGTCGTTCCTGGGTGCGTTGGTCCATTCGTATTCTGTGAGTAATCAGTTTGTCCAGGGACAAAGGCCGGGCGTTAGTTGTGAGAACATCCTTCAAGGTGTCAGAGAGACCGTGCCAGTATGCGGCGGCAAGTGCCTCATCATTCCATTGAGTCTCCGCAGCGAGGGTACGGAATTCGATCGCGTACTTGGCAGCAGATCTTCGAGCCTGTGAGATATGAAAGAGAGAAAAAGCGGCCATCTCCCGGCGTGCGGGAGTGTTAAACACTTGCTGGAATTCACGCCTAAACTTAGGGTAATCTTGGGTTAATTCAGTTTTATGTTCCCAGAAGGGAGAAGCCCAAGCGAGAGCGTCGCCGGTGACTAACGCGTAAATGTAAGCCACCTTAGAACGGCCGGTAGGAAACCGAGAGAGAGACATTTTGAATTGCACCTCGCATTGGTTTTGTAATCCGCGACAAGCGAGAGGTTCCCCATCATACCGGTTGGGAAGTGGAATACGTTGTACAGCATTACCATATGTCATAGAGACAGTGGGTGACGGAGCCACTGGAGTTTGCTGGAGACAGATTAGCAAGTTGCTGCGAAACAGTGGTCAGCTGGTTGCTCACAAATTGTAAATGTTCCAAGGAAATACCTTGACCCACCTCAGGGTGGTCTGCATTTATTGGGCTCTGCATAATGTAACGCCTGCAGACCTGGCCAGTCCCCAGTACTGAGGTGCGTAGGGTTATAACACGCACCCACAGCAGTGAGGGCGTGCCCGGAGTGTGGTAGTGCGTTGCCGGGCCTGAAGAAAGAAGGTTAAGGTATACTTGCAACGCCTTCGGATTCAGAGTTCGGATAGTGATGTCCGTGTGCCAGAGTCTAGGGCAATAGAGAGCAGGATAGTGATGTCCGTAAGCCAGAGTCCAGGGATAACTAAAGGTAGCGAAGTCGTATCCGTATGCAGGATTCAAGGGCAGGAGAGAGCAGGGTAATCCAGTACCAAGCAGAGTTCAAGCCAGGGAGATCCGGAGGTAAGCAGGAGCAGGAACAAACGCTGAAAGACACAGGAGAGCCAAGCATAGGACTGCACACACAGGGGTAACAAGAAGCTATGCAGAGCAATGAGCTAGAGGACAGACAGGGGTTATAAAGGAGGGAACACCAATGGGAGAGAGAGGAGGAGTAGAGGGTGAAGTGAGAGGCAGCAGGGATAGGTGAGAAGGAGAGAGGGAGGAGACTGGTAAATCAGAGAGGGAGATAGCTTGCACAGCATGGGGGGCGGAGCCAGAGGTCTGGGGAAGTTTACAAGAGGAGCGTGTGTGTGCGGCCTCTGTAAGGTTGGGGTGCGTGTGCACAGGCTGCGTCAGAAAGTGCGCGGAGCGCCGCGCCACGGGGGCACCCGCCGAAAGGAGGAGAGAGAACCGGAGGAGTGACTGTAGAAGGTAATGTGACCGGAGGGAAGACAGAGGGAGGTCGCAAGCACGGAGTACCATGGAGGGGCTCGGGTGTTTGGGAATATGCGCGCGCCCTGCAGGGAACGCGCGCAGACGCCGGGAGCGCATAAGGGCATGCCCCAGAGGGACGGATGCGGGAGGAGGAAGGGAGAACCGAACGAGGAGGCAAGGGAGGAAGATCAGTGGCAGGGGAAAGCACGGTGCCGGGGACACATGGAGAGGAAGGAATCCCCTGAACCGTCACAGTGTTGTATGAGAGGGACATCAGAATTGGTACAAGGAAGACCCCATTTTATAGGGTTTTTGTCAGTCCAATCTAGGTGTGGATTATGTCGTTGGAGCCAGGGGAGACCCAAGATTACCTCCACGGAAGGTGAGTGGATCACGTCCAAAGATCTCCTCCTTGTGGCCATCTTTAGTGCAATGGGAAACTACACAGGTTTGCGAGGAGATGAAAAGGCGAAGCGCTAGCAGAGCGTGAAAAGTGCAGAGGAGGAGGCTGTGCTGCAGCCTGCTGTTTTACAAGTGTGTGTCTACAGTACATCAATAAAGCTACTTTTGTTCAAATCTCGGAACTGACGTCATATTGGCTGTTTGCTGTTGCACCGGATCTTATCTCTCCATTTCTACTTGCGAGGAGATGAAGGCTGGCTGGAGAGGATGTCCATCTATGGCCTCCAACCTGACGGCACAGATTTTTGCAAGAGGGGAATGTTGTTCCTTACTGCGAAGTCCTGATCCACAAAATTTCCTCTAGACCCAGAGTTAATGAAGGATGAAGCGGAGGTTTGGAAGCCAGGGCCCTCAAGAGAAATAGGGAGTATGATCCGAGTTAGCAGGATTTCCTGGATAGAAGGGGAAAGTGAGATAGTACCCAAGGTGATCCACTTATATCTCGTTTGAGCGTTAGCATTACCCGGCTTGAGTGGACAACGGGCTAGCTGATGACCGCAATAGTGACAAAGGCCGCTGTCCCACCAGCGTTGTTTCTCAGTGGGAGATAATTGGTGGCCTCCCAGCTACATAGGTTCAGGATCGTCAGTTAGAGAAGAATCTAAAGGAACAATGGATAGAAGGTCTGGCCGGAAGAGGCCGGGAATTAGAGCGTCTTTCAGTCTGACCATTGGTCTGAGGGTGATATCAAGAAGAAAAAAGAGAAATCCCAAGTCTCTGGGAAAAGGCACGCCAGAACTTAGAGAGGAATTGAGAACCTCTGTCAGAAACAATCGAAATAGGAACACCGTGCAATCTGAAAATTTCCTTAGAAAAAATATCGGCCATAGTAGCAGAATTAGGAAGACCCTTGAGGGGAATAAAGTGTGTGTGTTTAGAAAATCTGTCTACAACAACAAGAATGGTATTCATTCCTTTAGAATTGGGAAGTTCGACAATGAAGTCCATAGAGATGTGTTTCCAAGGTTGCTCCGGAATGAGAAGAGGCATGAAAAGGCCCGAAGGTTTGTGATGGGCAGATTTACTCTGGGCACATACAAGCACTGGTGAAATCAAAAATGTCCTTGTTCATCTTAGGCCACCAAAAGGTCCGTTTAATAAGATCCGCTGTCCTCTTGAAGCCTGGATGACCGGCCGATCTAGATGAATGTACCCAAAGTAAGATTTTGTGGCGAAATCGTGGAGCTGCGTATAAGCGTCCCTCTGGTACCCTGAATCTCCTGGGAATGTGAACCTGGGCTTTGTTGATTTCATCCAACACATCAAAATTATTGGCAGAGATTATGCACTTGGTGGGAAGAATAGGTTCCGTGGACTCATTGGATTCGTTATCCGTGGCGAACTGACGAGAGAGAGTATCTGCTTTGATATTTTTGGTACCCAGAATATAAGAAATGGTATAGTTGAAACGGGAAAAAAAAGAGATCAACGGGCCTGACGAGATCCTAATCGTCGAGCCCCCTCGATATACAGTAAATTTTTGTATTTGGTGAGGATGGCAATAGGCTCCTTGGTGCCTTCGAGAAGATGCCTCCACTCCTGAAGAGCTAATTTAATGGCCAATAGCTCACGATTACCAACATTATAATTTCTCTCGGCAGACGAGAATTTCCGAGAAAAAAAACCACAGGGATGGAGTTTTTCTTGGGGAGAGAATCTCTGAGAGAGTACTGCACCGGCTCCCACATCCGAGGCGTCAACTTCTAACGTGAAGGGAAGTGAGGTATCAGGATGCCGAAGGATGGGTGCAGAGGCGAAGGCTTTTTTGAGAAACTCGAAGGCGTCAATGGCTTCGGGAGGCCAAGACGTGGGGTCGGCACCTTTTTTGGTCAAGGCGGTGATGGGGAGAGCAATGGAAGAAAAATTACGGATGAATTTCCTGAAATAATTGGCAAAGCCGAGAAAACGCTGCACGGCCTTGAGAGAATTTGGCAGCGGCCAGTCGAGAACAGACTTCAATTTCTCTGGGTCTATAGAAAAACCTTGGTTAGAGATAATATAGCCTAAGAAGGCAGTAGACGTCTGGTGGAACAAACACTTCTCCATCTTGGCATATAGGCGATTAGCACGGAGCCTAGAAAGCACCAATTTGGTATGGTGAATGTGTTCATCTAAGTTTTTAGAAAAAATGAGAATGTCATCCCAGTATACGATAACAAATGTTCCCAATACATCCCGTAAGATGTCGTTCATGAACTCTTGGAAAACGGCAGGAGCATTGCATAACCCAAATGCCATCACTAGATACTCATAATGTCCAGATCGCGTATTAAATGCGGTTTTCCATTCGTCCCCTTCCTTTATACGAATGAGGTTATAGGCCCCTCTTAAATCGAGCTTGGAGAAGATAGAGGCTCCTTGGAGGCGGTCGAAAAGTTCAGAGATTAGGGGAGGGGATAACGATTTTTCACCGTGATTTTGTTGAGTCCGTGATAGTCGATACAGGGTCTTAGCGATCCATCCTTCTTCTTCACGAAGAAGAAGTTTGCCCCAGCGGGGGAGGTAGAATTGCGGATGAATCCTTTCTCCAAATTTTCTTGGATGTAAGACATCATAGCCTCAGTTTCTGGAATGGATAAGGGGTATGATTTCGACTTCGGGAGAATGGTTCCTGGAATTAAATCAAAAGGACAATCGTAGGGACGATGGGGAGGCAATACTTCAGCCTGTACTTTGTTAAACACATCCAGGAACTCATGATACATGGTCGGAAGAATCGACAGATTGGAAGGAACGGACTCCAAACCGTCGAGCACAGCAGCAGGAGGAGAAGTAGAGACTGGCTCATCTGAGGAAGGCTACTGGATAGGTAAGGCGCCGGTCCAATCAATTCGCGGATTGTGGAGTTGCAGCCAAGGCAATCCTAAAATAACACTGAACGGTAGGAGAATGGAAGATATCAAAAACTATTACCTCCTTATGACCGTTGGCCAAGGTCAAAGTGACAGGAATGGACTCCCAGATGATGAAGGCTGGCTGAAGCGGGTGACCATCAATAGCCTCGAGGCCAATGGGTGCTTTTCTCTTGACCAGAGGGATTTGGTTCTCAGAGGCGAAGGTATGATCCAAGAAGTTACCGCCAGATCCAGAGTCAATGAAAGCTTTTACTTCTAATAGGAGGTCAGGGCCCACTAGCATAACAGGAAGCATGAATTTCTTTGGGAGATTCTTAGGGAGAGAGGGGCAAGAAGAGATAGTACCCAGTAGAAGCCCCTCTACCTTTACTGGTTATTCCCTTTTCCCGGCTTCAGGGAACAGTTCTGGAGACGATGTTCTGAAGAACCACAGTAGAAACAGAGTCAATTCTGATGACGTCGCATTCTCTCCGCAGCCCAAGGTTGTTTGTCTACCGATTTGCATCGGCTCTGGGACGTCCAATGCAAGGAAGGGCGAAGAGGGCGACCTGTGAGAGACAACCGGGGAAGAAAGAGAACGGGAACAGTGTCGCTCATGACGTCGTTCCTGGGTGCGTTGGTCCATTCGTATTCTGTGAGTAATCAGTTTGTCCAGGGACAAAGGCCGGGCGTGAGTTGTGAGATCATCCTTCAAGGTGTCAGAGAGACCGTGCCAGTATGCGGCGGCAAGTGCCTCATCATTCCATTGAGTCTCCGCAGCGAGGGTACGGAATTCGATCGCGTACTTGGCAGCAGATCTTCGAGCCTGTGAGATATGAAAGAGAGAAAAAGCGGCCATCTCCCGGCGTGCGGGAGTGTTAAACACTTGCTGGAATTCACGCCTAAACTTAGGGTAATCTTGGGTTAATTCAGTTTTATGTTCCCAGAAGGGAGAAGCCCAAGCGAGAGCGTCGCCGGTGACTAACGCGTAAATGTAAGCCACCTTAGAACGGCCGGTAGGAAACCGAGAGAGAGACATTTTGAATTGCACCTCGCATTGGTTTTGTAATCCGCGACAAGCGAGAGGTTCCCCATCATACCGGTTGGGAAGTGGAATACGTTGTACAGCATTACCATATGTCATAGAGACAGTGGGTGACGGAGCCACTGGAGTTTGCTGGAGACAGATTAGCAAGTTGCTGCGAAACAGTGGTCAGCTGGTTGCTCACAAATTGTAAATGTTCCAAGGAAATACCTTGACCCACCTCAGGGTGGTCTGCATTTATTGGGCTCTGCATAATGTAACGCCTGCAGACCTGGCCAGTCCCCAGTACTGAGGTGCGTAGGGTTATAACACGCACCCACAGCAGTGAGGGCGTGCCCGGAGTGTGGTAGTGCGTTGCCGGGCCTGAAGAAAGAAGGTTAAGGTATACTTGCAACGCCTTCGGATTCAGAGTTCGGATAGTGATGTCCGTGTGCCAGAGTCTAGGGCAATAGAGAGCAGGATAGTGATGTCCGTAAGCCAGAGTCCAGGGATAACTAAAGGTAGCGAAGTCGTATCCGTATGCAGGATTCAAGGGCAGGAGAGAGCAGGGTAATCCAGTACCAAGCAGAGTTCAAGCCAGGGAGATCCGGAGGTAAGCAGGAGCAGGAACAAACGCTGAAAGACACAGGAGAGCCAAGCATAGGACTGCACACACAGGGGTAACAAGAAGCTATGCAGAGCAATGAGCTAGAGGACAGACAGGGGTTATAAAGGAGGGAACACCAATGGGAGAGAGAGGAGGAGTAGAGGGTGAAGTGAGAGGCAGCAGGGATAGGTGAGAAGGAGAGAGGGAGGAGACTGGTAAATCAGAGAGGGAGATAGCTTGCACAGCATGGGGGGCGGAGCCAGAGGTCTGGGGAAGTTTACAAGAGGAGCGTGTGTGTGCGGCCTCTGTAAGGTTGGGGTGCGTGTGCACAGGCTGCGTCAGAAAGTGCGCGGAGCGCCGCGCCACGGGGGCACCCGCCGAAGGGAGGAGAGAGAACCGGAGGAGTGACTGTAGAAGGTAATGTGACCGGAGGGAAGACAGAGGGAGGTCGCAAGCACGGAGTACCATGGAGGGGCTCGGGTGTTTGGGAATATGCGCGCGCCCTGCAGGGAACGCGCGCAGACGCCGGGAGCGCATAAGGGCATGCCCCAGAGGGACGGATGCGGGAGGAGGAAGGGAGAACCGAACGAGGAGGCAAGGGAGGAAGATCAGTGGCAGGGGAAAGCACGGTGCCGGGGACACATGGAGAGGAAGGAATCCCCTGAACCGTCACAGTGTTGTATGAGAGGGACATCAGAATTGGTACAAGGAAGACCCCATTTTATAGGGTTTTTGTCAGTCCAATCTAGGTGTGGATTATGTCGTTGGAGCCAGGGGAGACCCAAGATTACCTCCACGGAAGGTGAGTGGATCACGTCCAAAGATCTCCTCCTTGTGGCCATCTTTAGTGCAATGGGAAACTACACAGGTTTGTGAGGAGATGAAAAGGCGAAGCGCTAGCAGAGCGTGAAAAGTGCAGAGGAGGAGGCTGTGCTGCAGCCTGCTGTTTTACAAGTGTGTGTCTACAGTACATCAATAAAGCTACTTTTGTTCAAATCTCGGAACTGACGTCATATTGGCTGTTTGCTGTTGCACCGGATCTTATCTCTCCATTTCTACTTGCGAGGAGATGAAGGCTGGCTGGAGAGGATGTCCATCTATGGCCTCCAACCTGACGGCACAGATTTTTGCAAGAGGGGAATGTTGTTCCTTACTGCGAAGTCCTGATCCACAAAATTTCCTCCAGACCCAGAGTTAATGAAGGATGAAGCGGAGGTTTGGAAGCCAGGGCCCTCAAGAGAAATAGGGAGTATGATCCGAGTTAGCAGGATTTCCTGGATAGAAGGGGAAAGTGAGATAGTACCCAAGGTGATCCACTTATATCTCGTTTGAGCGTTAGCATTACCCGGCTTGAGTGGACAACGGGCTAGCTGATGACCGCAATAGTGACAAAGGCCGCTGTCCCACCAGCGTTGTTTCTCAGTGGGAGATAATTGGTGGCCTCCCAGCTACATAGGTTCAGGATCGTCAGTTAGAGAAGAATCTAAAGGAACAATGGATAGAAGGTCTGGCCGGAAGAGGCCGGGAATTAGAGCGTTCAACCTTTTTCTTCTGGAGACGCTGGTCAACACGGATACATACCGCAATGAGATCCTCCAATTTGGTAGGTCTTTTTTGGGTGGCCAATTGATCCTTGAGGGGTTCGGCTAGACCCTGCTAGAAGGCTGCAGACAAAACCTCAATATTTCAGTTTGTCTCTGCTGCGATAGTCCTGAACTCAGGGGCGTATTTAGCGACTGGCCAGAGACCTTGAGAAATATGGAAAAGAGAGGATGCCACAGTGATCTTGCGTCACGGGGTATCAAAAACCTGCTTAAATTCTTTTATAAAGTGGGATTAGTCCTGAGTGATCTCTGGTCTTTGTTCCCAAACGAGGGATGCCCAGGTCAAGGCGTCACTGGTCAGCAGGGCGATAATATAGGCCACTTTAGACCTTGCACAGGGAAAATGAGAATTGGTTAACTCAAATTGAATTTCAATGTTGAAAAAGCATAACTGGCGCACAGCCAAAGGATTGGGTCACCAAGCAATAACTGAAGAATGATCCTTAATTTAATCCATAGAACAAGCGGAGGTTAGCACCCTCCTACGCGTTTCGTGTACGGAAGTACACTTTATCAAGTGTACTTCTGCACACGAAACAACTCCTTGATAAAGTGTACTTCCGTACACGAAACGCTTTGGAGGGTACTAATCTCCGCTTGTTCTATTGATTAAATTAAGGATCATTCTTCAGTTATTTTTTGGTGACCCAATCCTTTGGCTGCGCGCCAGTTCTCCTTTTTCAACATTGAAATTCAATTTGAGTTAACCACTTCTCATTTTTAATTTTTGTTAGCAGTTTATTTTAGTAAGATATTTTTTAGTTTAGCTAACAAGTTTATCTTTTTTATAGAGCTCTATACTCTTGATAATCACATTGCCAATGTTGCTAGAACAATTTGTTTACATTCTGAGCAAAGAGCCGATTGGCTGATTAATTATCTATTTGAACCTATACTATTGGCAGTAACCCTTTGAGAAAGTCACCCGTGTGCGCCGAAACACGTCAGGGAGCATCATCACGCATCCTGCACTGACATTACGTCATTACGCATACGCATAATCAGGCCAGATCGCGGAATAGAATTGCGGCTTACTACTGCAGGAGACTGTATTGAAACTCAAAAGGGACCATCTGTGAACATCCAAAGGTGCCTCAAGGTTTCTCAGCAGACCGCTGTTCCCCTAAACCACGGAGTGAGATCTGGACTTTGGATTTTGGACGAGGAGTCACCTGTTTGGCGGTGATAATTTTTCACAAATGCCATATTTTTTATTGACCTTTGTGAGTGATATTCTTCCCCCTTCCCCCCTTTCCCATCATTAAATGTATTTTTTTTAGGCTATGGGGGTGCGCTCTCTCTTCTCTTTCTCCTCTAGGTCATAATCGGATGTGGTTAATCCTTTTGAGAGCTGCCGGAGACCCCCTCAACAGAATTAATTGTCTATAACTTGATGGACTTTCTATAAGGTCCTGAAAGCCTCCACACTGGCAATGATTAAGCACTACTTGCGAAACGTGCACGTCTAGTGTACTCAAGCAACACTTCAATAACGACTATCTACCTGGGGACTATCATATCCCTTAGGTAATTAAGCGTAGTGATACAGAGTTTAATCCTATTTTAATCCCCATTGTTTTACTATGTTTTACTATTCTAATAAAGTTTAGTTTTAAATTTACACCATCATCTAAACACAGTGTATGAGTGCTCTACTGGGGTTCTTTCCTACATTGTTTATCGGACTTTCTATAAGGACTGGTTCTTATAATTTCATGTATTTATCACTGTTTGTATATAGAATACTAGCACTGTGTGTAATTAATAATATTTTATCAATTAATTTTCACTATTTTTACTACATTCACTTCACCGTCACCATTCTAAATTAATTTGGTTAATACCATTTATCACATTGTCGCTACTTTATATGTTTCTTTATATATTCTTTATATATATATATATATATATATATATATATATATATATATATATAATGTATACAACAAAAAACAAAGATACCCAATGCTACATCCAATGGGATAAAATACATACAGATGAGATCTCCGGTTCTGGCATGTCGTCCTTGTAGCTCCGGCTTGGGAAACCCCCCCCCCCCCCCCACCACCACCCACGCTGCACACACAAGAGGCACACACATGATTTGCCTGGCTTTTTGAAAGCAATTGTTGGTGTCAGCGCACAATGGGTAGTCACAAATTCCCCAGTGGGGAGCCAGCTGACAGCGCATGGAGTGTCCCTAGAGGCTCAACCCGAAACAGAGACTTCATCTGTAGTTAAATACTTTAATGTTAGTATTCTCATGAAAAAGGGTAATTTAGTTAAACCCTTTGGCCAGAGCGTTATAAGCAAGCAGTCACGTCACGGCATGAACAGTATGCAGGTCCTAACACCACCTGTGAAAATTCTAATTGACCTCTGCCGTGGAGGAAATGGCCTTAATAGACTTGTCCTGCAACCATATCCTATTCTTCATGAGGTGCCTTAGACTTGTCAACCCAATAAAACTGTGGAAAGCAAGCGGAATCACTGTATGCAGTTTAAAATAATAAATAATGTATTTCAATTCAGTATGTGTCTTTCACTATGGCAGATGCTGCAGTGAATATGTTTGTCCCTGTTCTGTTATACCATAGCCACCTTTGTGCATATCCTTCATGTAGCACCAAAAAGTGCATATACCTGTAGTAGCTCCCTCCTCCGACTTCCTATAAAAGCAAACCCATTCCAATTCATGGTTGACAGTTTAATCTGGAGCAGACCAAAAGTAGGATGTGACAGTGATGCTACCCATCAGCTGGTTTAGCTCACACTACTAGAGCTGTTAATATTAATAATAATAATAATAATAATAATATGTTCTTGTATAGCGCTGCTAGTTTTACGTAGAGCTTTACAGACATTTTGCAGGCACAGGTCTCTGCCCCTTGGAGCTTACAATCTATGTTTTGGTGCCTAAGGCACAGGGAGATAAAGGTCACAAGGATCCGACAACGGGAATTTAACTAGGTTCCCCTGCTTCAAACTCAGTGCCTGCCTAGAAAAGTAGTGGTTGTGGGTTCTAGTTCTGTTGGTTCTGACACCAGTACTCTATTCCAGTTACTTGGTGCTTTAGGATTATCAACTCAATACAGTTGGTATGGAAATTATTTTAGGAAGTGTGGGAGATGAGAACAATTTAAAAATAGTTTGCAAAGCCATTAGCATATCTCCCAGGGTACCTCAGGTGCTCTCCTCTAACCAATAGGCCCAACCATAGCATGTATGCAAAAACTAAATAAAATGTTAAATGATGGATTTGAACCCCACTATGACCACATTTTATAGCATCCCAAAAGTACACAAAAATGCAGTCAAACACCTGGGTGCCTGTAACAGGGGAGTTATCCCTGTTCAAGTAATGTGCCTCTAATCCAGCAGTGTGGTGGTTAACTGCTGGTAGTCAATTAACAAACACCACCTGCCTGATTAGATTGCTTACAAAAGCCTGTCTTTTGAGACAGGAAGTGAGACTTCTTAGCTCATACCTGAGCTGAACTTGGAGACAGAGCAGAGATTGTCTTTGACTCTCACAACTTGTCTTGAGCCCTGCCAGAAGACACAGCATAGCTGCTTTCAAGACACAGGGAAAACTTCTAAACCTGAATGCTGACACACCCTGAGGAAATGGAGCTGAACCAGGGACAGAGAAGAGTTTCCCTCTAAACCACAAGGCCTATCTCAGGAAAAGGTAAATTACAGAAAATATGAGTTAGTATATTGAACAAGCGCTAAAACATTTTATGACATCTTAGCCATCCTACGTTAGGGAGACTAAAGACATCCTACTGGAATTACAATACACAAAGATGCACTTCTTGTTATCCTAGAGGTGGAATCCCTATACACCAGAATTGAGCACAATACAGGACTTCAGTCTGCTAAACAAAAAGTCTGCATCACAAAGCACACGTCCTGTACATCTACTGCTGCGGCAGACTTTATTCTAACAAATCACCGGTTTCTTCCTAGCTTGTTCCTGGAATGCGACGCTGTTCACCTGGAGCATGCCGCATTCCTTTTGCGTTCCCAGCCACGGGTCATGCCCGGCTGACGCGCGGTTGATGTGTTAATTGATAATGGTTCAGGATTTAATAGGCTGCAATGCTTCGCGTGTCCGCCAGATGGCATAAATTCATGAATTGTAATGCAGTATATATATATATATATGTGACCATGCAGCAAGCTTAAGCCTATAGGGAACCATGTTAAAAATGGTTTTTGAGGCAAAAAGTGACACTGTGTGCTCATTTGCATGTTATTTCCCAGAATCCCTTGCTGCAGTGGAAGTGCTGTATGCTGGGTGATAATGGGGAAAGGCGGGGTTGTAGACCTGCCTAAGACATGCAGATGAGCATACAGTTGTATTTGTATATATATATATATATATATATATATATATATATATATATATATAGTGCAGAATAAAAGAGTTCTTCAGTATTCGGTGATACTTTTTTATTGGACTAACAATTTATGTAATAGGACAAGCTTTCGAGAATTATCCTCTCTTCTTCAGGTCTGGCAAAAAATGATATACAAAGGAATCTATGGCAGTGTGGAGAGAGGGGGGGGGGAAACAGATATTTACTGTAGATAAGGTAGGGTGTTAAGTGTTTGAAGCCAGAGGACACTGTCAAAGAAAGGTGGGGAGGGATACTGGGGGGGGGGAGAGAAAGTGTGGATAAGAAAAGAGGCAAGCAGGATGATTACAAGCAATTTTGATAGGGTGTGAGAAAAACCATGTCCGCATTAAGTCCTGGACGGATCTGTTTTTTGATGTGCCGGCCACTCACATTCGTGCACCAATGTAAAAATTATTTAGATTAATTTAATATAAACATTTTTTGGGGCCATTGTTTCTGGTAGGGAAATGTCATAGGTCATAGGTCAAAATATTTAAAACCATAAAATATCTTATATGGTGTCTTATATCCCAATGGGGAAATCAGCCATAGGTAGAAAGGCCATTGAGGGAATTAATGAGACCCTAATTAGTTGAGGCGTTAGACACTCTGTGCTGTGTCTCGGCTGGTTCAGGTAGTGACAGAATATTAAGTAATCTTCACAAAATGTAGTGATGCTAAATATTGAGATATTGCAGTAAAATCTGATAACATATCACATGTCATTATTGTAAAACACAGCAACATATTTGCACTTGGGACCCAGTAAAGTAGGACTCTGGCTCTCGTTCTCCAGCAGAACCCGTATTTCAGGGTCAGGGTGGGGGTAACATCACCTTTGATTATCTATGACATGTTACAGAGCCATCATTTTTTTAAGTAACGCAAGTCACTGCTAATTTAACCTGATGTTAAGCCTACGTGAAGGAGTTAAATCACGGCCATTGTATTTGCGTATAATTACCTTTGTGATATGCGTTAAACTCAGGGGAAATAACGTCCGTTAGTAATGTTGGTACCCTAACTATATTTGCCCTGATATAACAGAGCTTACTGCACCTGGGCCAGTACACTTTAGAACAGGGGAGCACAATCTTTTTCCCCTGTGCCCCCCTGCCGGCTGTCCTCCTCTCTGTGCACCCCACCTCCTCCTTACTTTGGTTCCCGGCATCTGGGCGCATGACGTCACGTTTCCATAGCAACGTGACATCACATGATCCCAAAGCATTATTTGATGCCGCGTTGCCATGGCGACGCGTCTCTAGATGCCGGCTGAACCACGGTAAGAAAGGTTTACAGAGTCCTTTGCCGCTTCCCCGGCACTTAATTTAAGTGCCTTCGGGAAGTGTGCGGGGCCTCTGTAAACCCCATGCACCCCGCAGTTAATCTCCCCCCCCCCCCAGATTGTGCACAACTGCTTTAGAATACAGATTCTCATGGCTGACCTTCAGGTTCCTACAAACACGCATTGTTCATATACTGCTCTCTCCACTTGCTAGGCTTGTGTATAATTGTTTTCCTTTTACTGCAGGTTGTGTGAGAGGAGACACTCTGATAGATCTCACCATTGGTACCTCAATTTCTCAGCTGCTGACAGCCAGTCATTACTTCAAAGAGATCATTATGTTAGAATCATCTGATGTCAGCATAAGAGAAATAGAAAAATGGTTAAAAAAGGAACCAGGAGCCATGGATCGCTCTCATGCAGCTATGTTTGTCTGTGAGCTTGAGGGGAAAAGGTGACGTATATAAATATATACTGTACATACAGTTGTGTGAAAAAGAAAGTACACCCTCTTTGAATTCGATGGTTTTACGTATCAGGACATAATTACAATCATCTGTTCCTTAGCAGGCCTTACAATTAGGTAAATACAACCTCAGATGAACAACAACACATGACATATTACACCATGTCATGATTTATTTAACAAAATAAAGCCAAAATGGAGAAGCTATGTGTGAAAAACTAAGTACACCCTTACTGCTTCCATAGGAATTAAGAGGCTAAGTAGCAGACAGGTGCTGCTAATCAAATGCCCTTTATTTTATTGATCATCAGCAAGTGTGACCACCTCTATAAAAGCCGAAGTTTTAGCAGTTTGCTGGTCTGGAGCATTCAGGTGTGTGTTAACACAATGCTAAGGAGGAAAGACATCAGTAAAGATCTTACAGTAGCAATTGTTGCTGCCCATCAATCTGGGAAGGATTTAAGGCCATTTCCAAACAATTTAAAGTCTATCATTCTACAGTGAGAAAGATTATTCAAAAGGGGAAAACATTCAAGACAGCTGCCAATCTTTCCAGGAGTGGACATCCCAGCAAATTCATCCTTAGGTCAGACCGTGCAATGCTCAGAGAAATTGAACTTGGACTTCGCATGTGACTAAGCCTCAGCTGGGCAGGCTTTCTTACTGTAGCTCCAAAAATGAAGCCGCCTGCTCTACTATTCAAAACAGAGCAACTTTGAAAAGCCCACCTTTGCATCATCGGCTCAAGTCATAGAATGTCTTGTTCTCTACCTCCCCGTCTCCTTACATACCCTCCACTAAGCTATCCTTAACATGGAAGTAGGAGTGGCGACCAGTCAGAGCATGACAAATTTCCCCAGCAGCCAATCGAAATAGGGGCTCATCTGGCTGTTGACGTCAGAGGAGGGGGCGTGCCAAGCCGGCTCAAAAAGCCGGGTGAGTGGGAAATATGAATTGGCCAATGGGAAACGCGCCTATGAGCATAATCTTCCCCAAGCCAACCCACTGCCACCCGCTGGGCAGGCTCCACCAGGTCTGGCAGTCCAAAAGGTGTTCCAACGGGGTGCCATTTATTCTCTGGACCTGGCATATCGCCCTTCCCCGCTCACCAAATGTTTTTTTCACCTCTGGACGTCCTCTCTCCTTTGAACTCTGATGTCTATGCAGAAAACCCAGCGCCTATGTAGATGCCCAGGCTGACTGTATAGACATTAATACAGTTTGTATTAAATACTAAAACACTGTTTTAATAAACTTTTATATCTTGGGGGACATTATACCTGTGTTGGAAATGGGTCTGGGATACCTGGGTATGAAAACCAGGATTCTGGGGGACACTGTGTAGCCCCTGTGTTATTCACCTTGCATACCCACAAATCATGCCTGCACGTCGGAGAGAATTACGGGACTTTGTCCCCCAAACTTTGTTCCCCAAACTCCTACAGTACAAAAAAGAAATACATTTTGACCCAAAACATTGCACTTAAAACTCCACTTCCGAAGTTTCATGTTTATTGGGGACATGGAACATATAAAACTCCAAACAGGTCTCGTATTTCATATACATTACATTGTGCCTGGCTTATGGTGCTACGTAGAGTAGCTGCCAGGGACCCACGTTTTCAGGGGTAACCAGTTGGGCTTCACCTTTATAATGAATACTGGCTACTCCCTACCATCACACTGAGGTCACAGGCACAGGGGAAAATAATGTGTTAAATGCATCATATTTTCTATAGAACCTATTCAGCATCAGAGACAGAACAGACACAGGTTCTCTGAACATGGAATACAAAGACATTTACTGTAGCTGTATGGTCTGTTTTAGCTTCCAAGTCTCTACACATAAAGTGCCTTCCACATTGTCTAAAGGAAAAAGATGGTGTATACGGCGCTAAAAATGAATGTGGATAGAGTGCAATACTATTATTATACAACAATGTGATCAACAATAAATGTCTAAATGAGGCAAGGCTGCCAGGAAAAACTAACCCAAACACAGTTAGTGGAAAACACAAGAAAAACAATACAGACCGGCGCCTTATAGTCCAAATGGATTGAATTGGAATAAGTCCAGAGATTGGTTGCAATGTCCAATGAATGGTGATCCAGTCGAATAGACAGCAGACTCCTCAGCAGCAACAATGATATATGATGCAGGGGAGACAAGAAGAAAGAATCATAGCGTAACAAGGTATGAACTAAACATATAACACATAGACATAGACAAACAAACACACACAACAACAATAAACAGATAGGCTGACTAATATACAGAGAATTTATTAAACACAATAAAATGCAGAGAACTGTTGAAGAGCAGGTCTAGAATCCGGTGTGTAAACCCGGAATCCTACTTACAAGAAGTCCACAGGATACAGGCAGGTATATATAGTGAAGGTGGTCCGGCGGCAGCTGTTGGTGGACGCGTGCCACTTGTGGAAGACTGCAGGACCTCTTACGATCGATGCCGGTTTGGGCGTCACTGCAGGCAGCTTCTCACGACGCCTTCCGTCCGCGCCCGGAATTACGTCACAGTAGGCGGGACAGCATTCCGGAACTCACTTCTGTTGTTGAATCTCCCTTGCTCTATGACTGTATATATATATACAATGCCTTCCACATTGTACAGTTTTCGTGCTTAAGTTGGCATCAGGTTGCAAAGAGACAATTTAAACATATGATAGTTATAAAAGTGGATGAGGGCTAGAGACGTAATTCTGCAATGTATATGTTTTACAAAATTATCTGAAGAAATAATTCATTGTTTTTCAGTGAGGGATGGGAGGAGAAAAAAGTAAGAAGAGCAGTCACACGTGTTGTAAAATGTGATTTCACCAAAGCCAACCCATTGGACCCTGTTGTGGTGCCACTAGCAGACGGGCTGATCAGTGTTTGGTACTTGGACGTTATTAGCAAAGATCATGTCAGTTATCTCAGTAACCTGAAAAAAATGTCATCATTTATGAAGGTGGGAGGGCATCTGATCCTGTTTGTGTTTTTCAACATTTCATATTACATGATTGGCCAACACAAGTTTTCCGCACTGACCTATGATGAGGAGTTTGCAAAGAAAGCTCTTAGAGACACAGGGTATATCATTAAGAGTTCTGGGAAATACAAAAGCAAATTAAATACTCACATGTTAGACTATGAACATATTGGTATTTTGTGGCTTGCAAGGAAAGGGAGGTTTAATAACCAATAATCTTACATCATAGTAGTCAGGAAGTGATACAGAGATCCCCCCCCCCCCCCATGCTGCCAGACACACTGTTGAGAGTTATACAGAGAGGGTGAGAGAAGCTGGTGCAGGTACATTGGGTAAAGTGGGGAAAAGAGTTTAGTTCTCCCACGATTACTGTAGTTAGGGACTAAGCAGTATTAGTCAGTAACTCCTGAAAGGAGTTAGGTCTTTTGTTTCTGTTTTGGTGTTATGAGTTAACCCTGTACCTGCCTTATACCCTGTAAATAAACCCCTGCTTAGAGAAATACAGTGTTTCCTGCCTTTGATCTGGACAAAAGATCCGACGCTGGGACTGAGACGTCACAATATATATATATATATATATATCAAAACAGAATAAAAAAAGAAGTAGCGCCTCTATTGTAACCTAACAAACTGTGATTAAGTTTACCTAACTGTGAAATACAACCAATGGGGTGGCAAAGATAGGTATAATATAAAAAAACCTATGTATTCTAAAGATTTTACGTTTATATAATAAAAAGCAATGTACTAATACTTTAATAATAAAAAATATATAATAAAAAATATTTTAAAATAAAATGAATAAAAACCAATGGATTGAAACCGTTAAAAAACCTTAAAAAACACAGAGTCCTGTTCCAAAAAGACGCATCCAGGTAAAAGGCAGCCCGTTTCAAAGGGATCACAACTCCCTCTTGATACCTATGAAAAAGAAAAGAAATAAACAGGCGCACACCTAGTGCATTAAAGTATAACAATGTTGTTTATAGAACAATAAAAACAGTCAAATGCCCACTCACAAGTGTACACGGTAAATAGGCAGGTATGAGATAGGCTCTCATAAGTCAATACTGCCGTCCGACTCAGCAATGGTGTCCTTCTCCTGTGTGCTCTCTGCGTGGTTTCCTGCAACCGGAAGTGACATCCACCCCGCACAGGAAATCCCTCCGGGAACCAGAATTCCTTCGTTATTTCAGCCTCAATTAAGCAGGTAAAAGGTCTGGAGTTGATTCCAGGTGTGGCATTCGCATTTGGAAGCTGTTGCTGTGAACCCACAACTTGCGGTCAAAGGAGCTCTTAATGGAAGTGAAACAGGGCATCCTTAGGCTGCAAAAAAAGAAAATCCATCAGAGAGATAGCAGGAACATTAGGAGTGGCCAAATCAACAGTTTGGTACATTCTGAGAAAAAAAGAACGCACAGTGGGCTCTGCAAAACAAAAAGGCCTGGACGTCCACGGAAGACAACAGTGGTGGATGATTGTAGGATCCTTTCCATTTTAAAGAAAAAACCCTTTAGAACATCCAGCCAAGTGAAGAACACTCCCCAGGAGGTAGGCATATCATTATCCAAGTTTACCATAAAGAGATGACTTCACGAGAGCAAATACAGAGGGTTCACCACAAGGTGCAGACTATTCATAAACATCAAGAATAGAAAGGCCAGATTAGACTTTGCCAAACAATATCTAAAAAAGCCAGCCCAGTTTTGGAACAGCATTCTTTGCACAGATGAAACTAAGATCAACCTGTACCAGAATGATGGGAAGGAAAAAGTATGGAGAGGCTTGGAACGGCTCATGATCCGAAGCTTACCACATCATCTGTAAAACACAGTGGAGGCAGTGTGATAGCATGGGCATGCATGGCTTCCAATGGCACCGGGTCACTAGTGTTTATTGATGATGTGACAGAAGACAGAAGCAGCCGGATGAATTCTGACGTGTATAGGGATATATTGTCTGATCAGATTCAGCCAAATTCAGCAAAGTTGATTGGACGGCGCTTCACTTAACAGATGGACAATGACCCAAAACATACTGCGAAAGCAACCCAGGAGTTTTTTAAGGCAAAGAAGTGGAATATTCTGCAATGGCCGAGTCAATCACCTGATCTCAACCCGATCGAGCATGCATTTCACTTGCTGAAGACAAACTTAAGGCAGAAAGACCCACGAACAAACAACAACTGAAGACAGCTGCAGTAAAGTCCTGGCAAAGCATCACAATGGAGGAAACCAAGCGTTTGGTAATGTCCATGCGTTCCAGACTTCAAGCAGTCATTGCCTGCAAAGGATTCTCAACAAAGTATTAAAAATGAACATTTTATTTATGATTGTGTTAATTTGTCCAATTACATTTGAGCCCCTGAAATAAGTGGACTGTGTATGAAAATGGTTGCAATTCCTAAACGTTTCATACAATATTTTTGTTCAACCCCTTGAATTAAAGCTGAAAGTCTGCACTTCTATTGCATCTCCGTTGTTTCATTTCAAATCCATTGTGGTGGCGTACAGAGTGTCACGCTTGTGCTCTCCTCGGTGCAGTATGCCAAGGTCAGGGTTGGAGAGAGTAGGACAGTCGAAGTTCAATACCGTGGTCAGGGTCGGAGAAGAGCGGGGGGTCAGAGAAAGCCAAGTTCAGTATTCCAGAGATGCGGATGGTCCAAAGGCAAGCCGGGTCAGTACACAGGAAATAAACACTAGAAGCAAGATAACAGGACAGGGACAAGGCAGGATTAGCAGAGTCAAACACAGTGCAACATGAATCTATGCTCAGCCAAAGTGCCAGTGGCACAGCTGAGCATATATATGTGGAAGGACCAATCCCCCATGGGGGGTGGAGCAGATGTGTGGCCTCTGCGGTATCCTGTGATAGGCTTGCTCGGCAAGCCAGGTGCAGCCAATGTGGCTGATGATCACGGAGATTGGGAGCATCGCGCACGCGTCACGTGCATCCGCCACGCGTTGGGAGCGTGCGGCGTGATCCGGGGGTGGAGTCTAGGTCCGTGGTGACCAATGACATCACTGCTGCGCGCATGCGTGCTACGCGTACCTTGGAATGGGGGCAGACCACCATATCCTGCAAGAGCTGCGCAAGAGGGAGCGCAGGGCGTGCGCTTGTCCGCGATCCTCACAAAGACTGAGCGACAGGTAGAACAAGAGGATATGAGAAAGCATGACATGAATTTGATGACACATTCAGTTAGAAAAACCCAGCATATGAACCAGCATTCTGAATATCATGACCGTAGGGAATTCCTGGAATCTGCTGGATGATTCACTACCAGGATTACCTACAGAAGCAGGGATCTGAGGTCACAAGCACATGGAACAATAATGTCTTAAATACATCATATTTTCTATAGAAACTATTCAGCATCAGAGACAGAGCACACAGGTTCTGTGAACATGGGAATTCAAAGAAAAATACTGCAGCTATATGGTCTGTTTTAGCGTTCAAGGCTCTCCACATAAAGTTCTATTCACATTGTACAGTTTTCCCGCTTAAGTTGACATTATGTTGCAAACGGACACAATAAACATATGATAGTTATAAACGTGGATGGGTGCTAGAGACGTAATTCTGCAATGTATATACTTACTTAATTGAAGAAATTATTAATTCTTTTTCAGTGATGGATGGGAGGAGAAAGAAGAAAAACTAAGAAGAGCAATCAAACGTGTTGTAAAATGTGATTTCACCAAAGCCAACCCGTTGGACCCTGTTGTGGTGCCACAAGCAGACGTCCTGGTCAGCAAGTGGTACTTGGAAGCTGCTAGCAAAGATCATAACAGTTATCTCAGTAACATGAAAAAAAATGTCATCATTTCTGAAGGTGGGAGGGCATCTGATCCTGTTTGGGTTTTTCAACATGTCATATTACATGATTGGCCAACAAAAGTTTTCAATGCTGACCTATGATGATGAGTTTGCAAAGAAAGCTCTTAGTGACACAGGGTTTATCATTAAGAGTTTTGGGAAATACAGAAGCAAATTAAATACCCACATAGTAGACTATGAACATGTTGGGTATTTTGTGGCTTGCAAGGAAAGGGAGGTTTAATAACCAATATACAGTGCTTACATCATATTTACTTATCATTCCTCTGCCTGAAGACACTAGAGCTCTTCTCCAAGTTCACAAACCGATTGCAATTGTTCCTCTCTTATTCACCGCAGAGGTCGTGAGCTAATCGCCATGCATTAAGTCAATGTCCTTTATACAATATGTGGTGAGATACCTGTGATCAAAACACAACAGAACTGTGATACCTGGGAAATATGCAAATTTAAATTATTTGAATATATTTTATATATCCAAATTAACATATAGATTTTTTCTGTGTATCTATTAGTCATTAAAACCTCTGGTGAAACTGGTTTGCCAGGAATCAATTTTGGTTAAAATGTTATCTAAAAATACAAATGCATTGTGCAAAGCTTTGCACGTCTCTATAAGACGCCTTCCCGCCCTGGAAGACGCCTTTAACCTATTCAAGTCCATTGTCTGCAGTTCAGGAAAGTGTCTAATGGCAGAAGACTGCTAAAATATGGGCCTAAATTGGCATGATTTCTAAAAGGCTACTGCATGGAAATGAACCCTCAGTGGCATTTACACCATCCTGACAGTGTTTCATAAAACCTCCCATTAACGTGAGCATGTTAGAATATTTAGCAGTACTGAGTATGACCTCACATCTCAAACCCTATAAAACTGCTAATCAATAGCTAGATAAGTTCCCTGCAGCTTCCTGATATTAAAGCTCTTTATTCTCTTAAAATATTGTTAGAAAATTAGCCATGGTGCTGCTGTGTGTTATTGTTGGTCTGAAGGCAGCAGGGATTAACATGGCAGGTCTGGGTGTAAGGGCCTCATGCAGTAAGCGTCGATTAAGTGAAATCGGCAAGCTTACCGATTAGTCATGTTAATGGCGATTTTTCCTCTCCGTATGCAGTAAGTGCCGAATACATTCAAAATCAACCCGAAAACAAATCCGCCCACTCTCACGATGATTATCCGATCACACACAGGTGTATCGGCGTGCGTGGCGGGGTGCTGATAGGTTGCCCAATCACAAATCTTGCTGAATCAGGCGAAACAAGCATGTATTGGATTGCGCGCCATATTTAAAGGCAACGTGTACTGCTAATCATTCTCTGTGTTGTTGGGAGTGAGAGAGAGAGAGACGCACAGAGCTGGCTGATTGAACATTTGCATATTGACGGAGAGACTTGTTGTGTATTGGGTGAGCTTTGTCCATTGTTGTTTTGTTTACATCTTTGTCTTGTTTTATATGTGGAAGTGTTTCGTGTGATTGGCTGTACATTAGTTGTCTGTTTTTTGTGAGTGCTGGAAGTATGCCCGCAAAGCGTGGGAAGAGTGATGCTGGTGGGAGTGGGAGTTCTACTCGTGGGAGTACGCGTCGGAGTGAACGTACTGTTCAGGGGAGTGATGTTGCTGGTGCACCGAGTGGTGTTGCTGGGAGTGGGAGTGCTGTTGCTGGGAGTGGGAGTGTTGTTGCTGGGAGTGGGAGTGCTGTTGCTGGGAGTGGGAGTGCTGTTGCTGTGAGTGGCAGTGCTGTTGCTGTGAGTGGGAGTGTTGTTGCTGGGAGTGGGAGAGCTGTTGCTGGGAGTGGGAGTGCTGGTGCTAGGAGTGGGAGTGCTGGTGCTAGGAGTGGGAGTGCTGGTGCTGTGAGTGCTGCTGGTGGCGCAGTTGCTGATGGGGTGTCTGGTGGTGGCGTGCTTGCTGGTGGGCAGCTTTTGGAGTCTCTTCCATTGGAAGAAGGAGAGTCCAGTCAGCACCAGCCAAGCTCTGACCCTAAACCTGCTCGGAAGAAACGTGTGGAGAAGCCACGTAATCCTCGCTTCAATGACCAGGAAAATACAGCTCTTGTCACTGGCATTCTGGAGCACTATGACAGTATATATGGACATTTACTAGGTAAGTGTACCTTTACATTTATTATTCAAATACATGTGATCCTAGGTCATCTGAGTTTTGTTCATATGCAAATATGGGTTCAGAATATCTTTCTATGTTAATTAGTCTGGAAACACAGCTTTTTATCATGCCTTACAAGGACAACTAAACACAGGCGGTCAATTTGCCATAACTGCATCCAATATGAATGCAACCTTGCTTACATGTATAGGTTTAGTAGTGAATGCTCATGTGCTTCACATATTACACATAAAACAGCATGTTTGCTATCTCTTGGAACAGCTAGCAGTGTAGGAAACTGGTGCTTCTATTATTATTCATTTACCTCATATATTTTATATGTTTTTCAAGGGCGGACAAGTTCAGCAAGCAGAAAAGAAATGTGGGACACAATAGTCATTGGTGTCAATGCGTGTGGGAATCATGTGAGGGACAAGCGGAATTGTCACAAGAGATTTGATGATATTAGGTCCAAATTGAAAAAGAAAATACAACACCAACGCGTGCATGCTACTGGCACTGGAGGTGGGCCGACACCACAACGTCTCATATTAAGTCCATTAGAGGAGCTGCTTCGGGCAAAATTACTTCCCGTCGTCGTGGAAGGCTTACCTGGTGACCGTGATATAGGAATTTATCCCTCACAATTTCCACCAGGTGAGAAATATTACTGTACTAGGCGTGTCGTTGCTTACAGTTATTTTGCATATTTACACTGCTTTTTATACTGTCTTCACAATATAAGCATACCTGCATCTATATATGTATATGTCTGATTCTGTATATATATATATCTCAAAATAGACATATATGTTGTAGTCCTACTAAAAGCAGTAACTAATATAGCACGTGCCATTGCGTGCTCATTTACATGTGAATTCCCAAAATGCATTGCTGCAGTGGAAGCAATTGATGGTGGGCGAAGATGGGGAACAACAGGGTAGTACACATGTGTAACACATGTTAATGAGAAATTATTACTAGCTACAGGTACAGAACATAAATATGTATAATATTATTGTGTATTTTATTTATTTTACTCCGACAAACATGACATTACTGCCTATTTTAAGCATGCATCAAATATATTGCATGCAACGGCCTACAAACATCACTTGCACTAACACATCTATAGTTGTTAATGAAAATGTCCATTTTTGCTTTAAGTCATATACAGACAGCATAATGAGGCACACGTATCATATGTTATGTCATTGTTTTCATAACTTTAAAACTGCACACGACTATTTAGCTCATCTACCATTGTGTTAAAGCAGCTGCAATTAATATCTCATCACAGCATACACTTCAACAGAGGGGGTGGGGTTCAGCACACACACTAATTACAGCCTCATTTTAGGGTCAACTTAGTTCACACCATTTTCACCTGTTTCAAGTAATTGAAAGGTGTGGCTGATTAGGCTTTTTGGGGAAGGGAATACCGTTCTTACAACCTGACTAGCACAACTGAAGTTAATCACACTCATTTGAAAGCTTCACTTTAGCTACTAAATGCCCCAACAACTCATTACTTATCAAAGCGTACGTCACACATTAGTTCACTCATATCTATAGTTGAACTACTATCAACGACACATTATCACACACTGCATGTGTTGTCTTGTTGAGTCACAGCCACATTCAGGTGTGCCACATCTTATATTAATGTACCACACATATCCTCTACCAAAAACAACACTTTTTGCAATATGACCACCTTCATGATAACCATTGTGAATGGTCATCTCATGATAGTTATGTACATTATGATACTGATATCACTACACAACATATGATTTTTATGTTCAAATTTAATCTATTTATCCTCACGCATTACTGCAGAAACATAGTATGTTTTATGTTAGGGAATTCAAAAGTTCTAAGTACACAGGCATGTACATTGTTATTACAACTATTTATGTTCACTTTCACACACACATTTTGGGTTAAGGAACTGATGCTGTTACGTACTCATAAATACAGAACATACAATAACTGTTTGTTCAATATTTACACATGTAAATGTAAAACTTATGTTATTGTTATATATAGTTGCCCCTGAAGGACATGTGTCACCTGAGAGGGAACAAGTGTCTTCACCTGGGTCAGCCAGCTCAACACACCTAGAAGGTGAGTGTATCAGTTGGTGGCCATATAATATGTGCTCTTCTATATGTTATGTTGTCATGTTCATTAATTGTTTTGCACATGTTCTTTAAATACGATTACTTAGTGTATGTGAAAATGAAGTGTAAGGCAACATGTATTGTGTTAGTGATGTTAACTATCATGTAGGAGTTGTGAGTTTACAGCAAGTTTTCATTCACTCATATTTCATACTGAGTCCAAACATTATTCTTAATTCAAGGTAGTTTTTAATGTGAGGTTATAAAACGTATGGAAACATGTTAGTTGTTACTTTTGACACAGTAGAATTACATAGTAACACAGCAGAGATTAACATGCCATTTAATAATGTGTACATTTATTTGTAGAACATGATGAAGAGGATTATGATGATGATGATGATGATGATGATGATGATGATGCCGCCGCCGCCGCCATAGACACACAAATACAAGCAAGTGACCATGAAGAGGTTCCAATTGAAACTGTTTTACCGCCAAAACGTCCAGCAAATACCACATATGATGCAATTGTAGCTTCTGAGGGAAAAATTGTGGAAGCAGAAAATCGTCGCCATTCTGACCTGATGACAGTGCTGGAAAGGATGATTGCACTGCAGGAAGAAACAGTTTCACAATTGGCACATCTCCACAGAGTCTTCATTGAAGTGCCTAAACAGTTGCAAAAAATCAACACCTCATTCGAAGCATTAGTTGTTCAGCAAACAAAAGCTAATTACTGGAGAATGACTAATGTACCACAATTCAACACCTCACAGGCAGGATCTGTTCATGCAGGTCAGTTTTCACCACATTCATCTGATATTCATTCACCAGGCCCAAATGTTACCGGTCAAGTAGCAGACATTGCTGTGCAGGTTCCTGATGACATCCTACTGCTGCCATCTGTACAAATTCAGCAGCAGACACCTACAAAGGAGGCGACAAAAACAAAACAAGACACACATGAAACAGACCAACCATCACTTGTGCAGTGTCTACCAACTTGCTCACATGTGTCAGTGGGCACAAGCCCTGTCCGTGAACAGTCACTACCCAAAAGCCCTGTAGGTGAGTCACTGCCCAAAAGCCCTGTAGGTGAATCACTGCCCAAAAGCCCTGTAGGTGAGTCACTGGCCACAAGCCCTGTAGGTGAACAGTCACTACCCAAAAGCCCTGTAGGTGAGTCACTGCCCAAAAGCCCTGTAGGTGAATCACTGCCCAAAAGCCCTGTAGGTGAGTCACTGGCCACAAGCCCTGCCCGTGAAGTGCCAGAGGCCACTCAAAGTGGCTCTGTTGTGCCTAAAGTTGGTGGCAAAAGAAAAAGGAAAATTCAAGAGACAACAAGCAGGCCTGTTACTCGCTCGCAAAAGGAACAAAAAAAATAAATGTTATAATTCACAAAATATGTCTTTGGCCTTGTTTTGTTGACTTCAGATTATCTAATTACTATTGTATGTATGCTGAAGACTGTGTTGTTTCCAAACTTTCAAGTATGTTCTTGTACACGTGAAGTTTTGGAAATGTTAACACTCCTAATTAATGAATAGTGTTATAAATATTGATGTATTAATCGTCTGTTCAGTAATGGTCCACCAGGAGCCAGTTGCTAAGTTTAGAGAAGCTGCCATTGACTTTGCAGCAAAACATTGCATTTGGGTGTGTTAATTGATGTAATCATTGCATGTGCATATTATTTTCATGCAATTATAAAAGCACCTATTTAACTGCAAACATCTTTCTTGTACGTGTACAGCAGGATTTTGTGTTAAATATTACTTACCTTTGGTGGCCATTGTAATGTTGTCCTTTAATCATTTATGTGTTCTTGTTTCAAGAACATCTCTGAATTGATACTAATATATATGTAGTATGTATTGATATATGCACACACACACACACACACACACACACAGACACACACTGTGTGTGTGTCTGTGTGTGTGTGTGTGTGTGTGTGTGTGTGTGTGTGTGTGTGTGTGTGTGTGTGTGTGTGTGTGTGTGTGTGTGTGTGTGTGTGTGTGTGTGTGTGTGTGTGTGTGTGTGTGTGTGTGTGTGTGTGTGTGTGTGTGTATATATAGTACTATCTAAACTGGTATAGATGTATTTACAAAAAACATACACTTCATGCTTCCTTGTGAAAACACACTATTTTAATAATACAGGCCTAATGTTTGACAACTATACTAAGTGTGAGCCTCTAACATTATTGGGTGCAAACAAATGTTTATTACTTAATTCACTCATGTTTATCACCATTTAAATAGGTTTCATACAAGGCCTACTTACTGCCATCAATATGTTGTGTGTACTCCTGCAATATAAAAAAAAAATTTTTTTTTTTATATATTTATATATATATATACATATATACATATATATATATATATATACACACACACACACACACACACACACACACACACTATACATATAGTACAATATACACTTTATATATATATATATATATATTTTTATGAGAGAGATATATTTATATATATATAGATACACACGTATTTAAACTCATGCAGACAGGTAGTTAACCAGAATTTCAAATACACACAGAAATGTATGTGGGAAAAAAACATTTCATTTTGCAGGTGTGTGTATTTACTGATATGGCTGTCTAAGCACTATTTTCACACAGTGCTCTTTGTTATTTTTCTAGAAAACTCAATGTTACTGAAATAAAAGTGTAGGAATGTTTTCACAAACGAGATAAAAAAATGATACATGTTTTTCCCACATTCGCATATCACTAACCACAAAAGTTAAACCAATTAAAAGGACACATCCAATTGGCGTTTGAAATAAGGAGTAAAAGTAGTTACTTTTGTTGACCTTGAAAACGAAACACAGGAATTTGTTAGCCATTGAGCAGAATCATTTTGATGAGCAAAGAACACAGAACTGCACACATCTTTTGTGCTACTCTGACATGGCTGATGAATTCGTTAACCATATGAATCCCCTCTTAGGTTATAAGTACATGGTTTCAGAAGCAATTTTGAACAGTCGCGGACACAAAGCAAGCACACGCCAAATCTATGATTTGATTCGAGCTAAATATCCTTATTACCAAGACCGTAGGCATGCGCGGAATTTTAATTCCTCAATAAGATTCACTTTATCAACTAATGACTTTTTTGAACGTGTGCAGGATAAGCTAGAACACACCTATGGTTTCTGGAAGATTGCAAAGGAAAAGCATTTTACCCTGAAAGAGGGCACATATATTGTTGTGAAAGGCATATTTATTCCTAATGCCAATAGCAATGGATCCGCTACTACTGTTCCGTGTGAATCGATACCTGCTGCAATATCTGCACCCTCCATTCCTGAAACCCACATTGTACAACAACAAAAGTACTATGATTATGTACCAAGCCTTTCAGCTGAAAATGCATTGGAATGGGAACCCGAAGAAATGAACCTACCTCCCGACCAATTGTTTGAAGAAAGCAGTGGCGATTCCTATGAGCGCTTCATGGAGGAGATGTGTGTCATACTGGATTCAGCGGGTGGGTCAAGCGTGGATGAAAATGCCTTGCATTTCTGGAGCGACCAGTTGCAGCCAGACGAAGAGTTAATTCTAGAAGAATGGTAAATATAACAACCGTTATGCGTTGACTGTGCGTTTAAATGTTTTTTTTTTTTTTTTTTTTAACCACCATTTTCCCTTTCAATGCGTGGATACAGCGTAACATTGCAGACTGCATAACATGTAGCGATCACAAAGAAATTGTTGCCGAATACAATATAGTATAACCTGAAAGAGTAGTACACATTGCTGACGGAATAAATATACGTACTTTCCTATCCCTTTAACCATATTAGCAACATTTTAACTTAACTCTAACACATACCTGTTTTGTTATCATGCAACATTTAAAAGCGGGTCCACCACGTATGACGTGGGACCCTTGTCATGGCCCAAGGCGTCCTTAAAAAGGATTACGGATGTAAGTCCCGCCCCCAAGCGACGTGCGCGCCTCAAAGCCTATTGGCTGTCATGTTTTGTTATAGTAACGGTAACTGCAGTGTGTCATGTGTGCGGCTCAGTGTTTGTAGCCGTAAACTGGGCGTTAGCCGAATGTTAATTGAGTGGGAGGAGTGTTAGCGTGCGTTTCACGCTGGTTTAACATGACGTCACACGTATTGCATTTGCGCATTGTGTTATCGGCCGTCCTTTCTGTCCAAACACGTCTGTTTAAAAAGAATACAGATGTACTCGTTTAGAACGAATGTAGTTTCGTATTCATTGTATTTGAAATAAAGATTTTATGTTTAATGGTATTTTCAAGATGTATTGAACGCACAACGTACGCTTTGTTTTGCGCCTGCGCTAACAGTTAGTGCAGCCAAGCGTGAAGTGCGTGCGCACACTAAGATGTGCGCGCACATTTTTCAGTATACAGGCAACGTTCACATCATATACATAGTTATGCCTGCTACAAATTTAAAGAAACATTACATACTGATGTACACTTTTACTTCTAACATATAAGTGAGTGACGTGTGTATGTACACAATCATATAGAGCTGTGTAATGCGTTGTCACGGATACATATATAGTAAGGTGCCATATTTGACCATCATGTGTTTGCTGTATTTCAGAGATGTCGGGGAAGATACAATCGGATCAATGTATGATTTCAGAAGAGTCTACCTTTATATGAGATGATTGTGAGGAGGAGCCACCGACTACTATACTACATATGGAACTAATTTTATATTGCTTGCAGCGCTTATTAACAAACAATAAAAAATGTGATACCCTTATGCCTATATTGCATAAGCACTTAATTAACATAATGATGTTGCAAAATAGTGCCTCATGAATTTTTATTGAGTGTTCTTTAATGACTACTATCATTTTATGGCATGGTGTGTTTTATATATAACAACCATTCCCACTCTGCTAACACATTTGTGAATTCTATTGTGTAATGGAACGTATGACTGTCGAAACTATGTAACAATAATAATAATTATAATATGAGCATGTTCATGTATAGCGCTGCTAGTTGTACACAGCGCTTTACAGACACATTTTTCAGGCTGAGGTCCCTGGCCCGTGGAACTTACAATTTATTTTTTGCCGCCTGAGGCACAGGGAGATAAAGTGACTTGCCCAAGGTCACAAGGAGCTGACACCAGGAATTGAACCAGACTCCCCTGCTTCAAAATCTCAGTGCCAGTGTGTGTCTTTACTCACTGAGCCACTCCTTCTCCCAATGTAAAGGACACTTACAACCAACTAGCCATTTCTTGTTAATAATCTCTTGTTACATGAGGATGTTGATAAAATGGTTTGGGACTGTAGCAAATAATGTTATTGGCCAGATGTTGTGGTCCCCTACAATGCATGATGTTCTGATTATGACATCAACATCATGTAATGAAGTACGTTTCTGTGTATATTTCATTAACCTAACTAACTATAGTTTACTGTGTTTATTAAACGTTCTAAAAATACATAGTATAGTCAATATGATGATATAAGCTACCATAATAAAGCTGGTGTTATCATTTGTCGGTGTTATACATGGATCCTACACAAATTGATACAGACACAAACAGTTGTCTTACAAAGTGTGTCTATGCTAATGTGCACGTGATTGACGTTACAATTGTGAGAATACTTGATAATTATCATCATGATAATGATGAAGTGACGTGATTTATATTCCAAAAATATTACCAACATTGTCATATTGGTAAATTAGAAATGCTAAATGACAGTAACATTAGCGACAAATTTGTCTTCTCTGTTAACAGTTTAACACTTGGTACATGTAGGACACATCCACACACGTGTGACTTATACATACACATGTCACAAATTTAAATTAATGTTGACTTTTAATTCCTAGCATTACAAAACACCAACATTGCTAAATATAAGATGTAGTACGCATTGTTGTGATTGCAGGCATTCATGCATGGAGTTTTATGATCAGTCAATTTCATCCGTGATGAATGATCTCCCGTAAGTAAAGAAATAACTACAGTTATCCCCTTGTCTCCAAACACCTCTATATTACATTAATGGAATTTATAAGGAAACATACATAAAATGTGATGAAATGGGAGTAATCATTTTCTAATACAATGCACATGAAAGCTCAAGAGTAGCTAAATGCATATACATGATACAGAAAGTACATATATGTAACATTTGTGTTTAAACCAATATGTTGGGTTTTTACTACAAATAATTATAGGAAGATTGATGTAGGCACATCTTATGAGAGATGTCAGCAAATATACATACCATGATCAGTCATACTGGAGATATACCTATAATGCAAAGGAACAATATATAAATTGCAAACATTGACATGCCATCTTCAGTACCGTAAACAACACAGCAAAGTGTGTATTTGGTGTTAAATGTGCAACACCATGTATATTTCATGACATTCAAAATGTAAATCAGGCTGGTGTACACATCATATGGATGTACATGTTACACTGCACCAATAACATTGTATGTAAGCATACTAGAAGCATGAATGAGTATGGGCATAATATGTGTATTGTGTTAGCATAAGGAACAACACAATGCTAAAATATTGGTGCTTTGTTACCCCAGTTTTATTCACATACACACAACTAAAGTACAATTGAAGAGGGATTATATAACCTGTGCAACAATAACATACCGGTGCCACATCCCTTTGTGCACACAGCAGAGAGAAGAAAGGTGTGCAACCCATATTCATCTGTGTCCTACCAGAAGGGTATATAAAAAAACATTATTGTTAAGATAACATAATGTAAGTATAAAAGTAGAACTTGGAACATATATGTTTTTACTTACAAGAAAAAAATGAATTGATGAGATTCTGGCGTGTCTGGCCACCACTGGCTGTTTGTTCATTTTCAGCAGCTACATGGGTGGGATGCTCGTCTACCACAGGCTCAGCTAGGTCTGACTGTACATTGTGCCTCAGTGCAACATTGTGCAAAATGCAACAGGCAAGGATAATATCAGACACTTTTGAGGCTTGTATAGAAGAGCCCCACCAGTTCTGTCCAGACACCTAAATCTGGTCTTGAGTAGGCCAAATGTCCTCTCTATAACAGATCTTGTAGATATATGGGCTGCATTGTACCTGTCCTCTGCTTCAGTTTGAGGGTTTAGCACCGGAGTCAAGAGCCACGGCCTAATTCCGTATCCTAGGTCACCTATAATGAATGTAGCACACATAAGCTGACATTAGTGATCAAATTGTACAATGCCAACATTCCTAAATAAAAAAGTGTTTTGTGTTATAACATGTAAATGTGTACTCACCCAGCAGCCAACCATGTTCAAAATGTCCCTCTTCGAACGCATGGAAGACTGAAGAGTTCCTCAGGATAGAGGAATCGTGACTGGAACCAGGGAATTTGGGTACCACATGCATTATCCTCATCGTCGCATCACATACCACCTGTACATTGAGTGAATGGTAGTGCTTCCGATTGCGGTACACATGCTCACTCTGACTAGGTGCAATCAAAGCAACATGTGTGCAATCGATTGCACCCAGCACACATGGTATCCCTGCTATATTATAAAAGCCAGTCCTGACTTCCAGCCACTCTGTCGCCTCTGTAGGAAAATGAATATAATTCCTAGCGCGTCTATTGAGTGCATAGAGAAACTGGGTCAAGGCCCGCGAGAATGTAGATTGCGAGACCCCGCCCACTATGCCCACAGTTGTCTGGTATGACGCGGAAGCAAGATAATGTAATGAGCACAGCATTTTAACAAGCCCAGGGACTGCACGACCTCTGGCTGTGAAAAAATCTAAATCTCCCCTTAGCTCCTGATAAAGAGCTAAGATTGCTGCTGAACTCAAACGATAGCGACTTACAATCTCCTCCTCACTCATCCCATCTAACAGGGTTCTCTCCCTGTACAGACGCGGACGAGGCACAACTTGTCTCCTCTGTCTTCTCCTCTGATCTCCTGTCCCTCTACCTGTCCCTCGGCCTGTCCCTCTCCCTGTCCCTGTCGTATCCGCGTGACTGTCCCTGTCACTGTCCCTCGGTGTGTCCCTCCCTTGCCCTATATGATTCTCTTCATCATCAAGCATGTCATAGAAAAGAATGTTCCTCCGTCTCCTAAACAATCTCAACATTTTGAAATGAGTAGCTGTGAATGATCAGGTAATGGGCGTCCTTTAAATAGGTATGTGATGATGTCAGGTGACATAGTAAAATGCAAGGTGTTACATTAACATAATAAAGTATTTCTGTGGCAAGCTGTGTGCAGTTCTTGTTATAAGTATTTGTTGTGTGTATTCTGCAGGGAATGATGATATTTGGCAATGATGTGACGTGAACCTTTGTAGAAACATTGCTTGCAAATAAATAGTTGCATGTGCAATGCATGTAACACTTGTGAACGCAACAGTCAGTCATGTAATTAGGCAAAAAGGCTTAGATTGACGTGGGAAAAGTTTTGTGTAACATGTGTAATTAGGCATGTTATTGTGACATGTTGACAACAATGAATAGTCGTGTGCATATGCATGCATTTGTGTAATGAGGATAGTTGCTATAGAATGAGTTTACAAGGTTTCCCAATGCTGAATTACTGTACATGTGTGTATAAGTTAGGTTGAAGTGCTTGTAATGCTACGGTTACAATGTAAACATGCAATGTGATTGAGCGTCCAATAAGTGACGTCATGAAAATAGGGAGGACCCAAAACTAGATGTAAACATGAGAAGACAGATGTACATGAACGTTTAAAGATGCGTGTCACATTACAAGCATTGTGTAATGTAAAGGAACATGAATATACGGTGTATGTGTGACATGTGTGTCATGTGTAACATCATGTAAATAATTGTTGCTCAGTTCAGTAAAATGTGTGATATGATGTGAGGTTCTCCTTTAAGAGTTGAGTATAGTATTTTCCCTTGACACATCATCACATGATGAGTAATGTGACCCGCAAATGCTGCAAACATGTAAAAGTATATTGTTATGCAAATAATACACGTCAGCTGTGACACAATGCAGGGAATGCCCCCACACTGTAATGCAAATGACGTTTGTATTGTGAGCAATGAAACGTAAACAGTACTATACTGTTATACGTCCCCGCTCCATTGACTCCATTGATGTAGAGAAGATTTTTTTTTTCTAAGTGCCGTTCCGGCAGCCTTAGCGATCGTTCTCCCCTCCAAACTGCCAACTTTAGTTGGCGGGAGAAATTGGCCATAACATCTCAATTTCGTAGTGCCGATCAGGCCCGATAAGCTGTTTTTTTTTGTTGAATCCAGCCGATTTAAAAAAGTGGCGATCAGTGGCGAAAACAGGCTTATCGGCAGCCGACTGGCCATAACAAAATAATCGGCTCCGAAACCTGGCGAAATCAAGCACTTATCGGCGCTTACTGAATCTCAAACCCAATTTTGCCTATAAAATGGCGATAATTCCCTTATCAACGCTTACTGCATGAGGCCCTAAGTCTGACTATTAGCATTACATTAGGGGATCATTTCCCAGTGGGACGGGAGCTTTCATGGTGTGGGAGTAAAATGAGAGTGAAATACCTTTGCTTTATGCCTCTTCTATGTGATAATGGATGAAAGGCAGGGTTGCAGACCTGTCTAAGACATGTGAATGTGCTTACAAGTGATATTCTTTATTGGCTACAGTATATGCTATAACAGTTGAGGTTTATTGTTGCCTTTTTCATCCACCATAACTTAAAATGTACTGTATATGGTAAACCTACTCAGCCTTGAAAATTGCAAAGCCAGTATAAACCAACCTCACACTGATGAGACCCATTAAGGTTGGAACATGTATGTGAGTTGTTTGACTGGCTTTGCATCTAATCCCATGCTGTGCTTAAAAGCTGTGTGAACAGCATTGCATTTGCTTATATGGGTTCCATGTAAGTGGTATTTAAGGCAAAAGATGGCACATTGTGTGCTCATTTGCATGTCATTTACCAGAATTCTTTGCTGCAGTGGGAGCACTGTAGGCCAGGTGATAATGGTGAAAGGCAGGGTTGCAGACCTGTCTAAGACATGTGAATGTGTTCACAAGTGATATTATTTATTGGCTTTATGCTAACAGTGGAGGTTTTGTGTTTCCTTTTTCACCCACCATAACTTAAAATGTATATGATATACAGTATATTCCCAATCGGGAAGAAGACCAGCGGGTCGAAACGCGTTAGTGGTGCAGCCAGACGCCTCCTGCAGTGGTGTTATGGATCTTCTATGTGGAGGGATAGAAGCAACATGATGCAGTGGATATGTTATTACTAAGCTAAGTATTGATGGCAATGTCTGTATATATACATTTCTATCTAATATATGTTATATTACTTTCTATAGGGAGTTTACCTATACATACACGCTAGGTACATAGATGGCGCTATATAAATAAAGAGAAAGATATACATACATTTACAAGTAGCATTGCATTAAATGGGATTAAAGTTAGATTAAGAGGCTTAACTGTGTATAGTGAGTATGGGATAATTTAGGAAAATGCTATGTTCTGTAATGTTAGGCTTTTAATGTGACTTTAACATACATTACTGTACCATTACATTCCTCTCTGTAGTGAGTACAAAGTTACCACTAACGTTATGTTATCTGAGGGTAACGTTACTCTAAATGGCTAAACTGAGTTTAGTGAGTCTGGGCCAAATAGATAATAAAAGGCTTAGGGATAAAATCACTTGATATGAAGCGGGTAAATTCAGAGGGAATCTCAGTGTCCACTTTAACATACTTTACAGGACAGTAATCTATGCCGAAAGAACAAATTTGTACCGTGCACACTGCGCTATGTAAGAATGACAATCTGATAACATGTGTGCTTTTCCTTGGACTCACTCATACTAAAATACTAATAAATCACTTAGTAATGGGGGTTCAGGAAGTACTTATATTGAGAGAAAGGAATAAAGGTTTCACTGTGATGATTCTTTCCCCACAGAGTTTATGGCTGCTCCATACGCTGCTTGTAAGAAGTTGCTTGTTGTTGTTGTAATAAATGTGTTACAGTATATGATTGATTTCTAAGAACAACAGGAAAGGCGGGGTTGCAGACCTGCCTAAGACATGCAGATGAGCATACAGTTGTATTTGCATAAGAACAACAGAAACACTTAAAAGCGCATTTACATTGTCCCATACTGTGTTCCCAGTCTTATTTCTGTGAGTTGTTCAAAGGAATATACTATACTGACACTGTGTAGTTTCCCCAGTTGCCTTATACAGAATTACCCGTAAAATAGATCATACGGTTATTTGGTTCTGGTTGCTGCCCATCACGTGCATTATATCCTGGATACAGGGGCGTTACACCTTTAATGTTCTGCAAACCTGTATTACCTTTGCAGTGTGTCTTATCCTGTAACAGCTGGAGAGATCTGGAAGGTACAGAAGTGTCAATCCTTTGCGTGTTTACTTATATATGGACCAATACTGACTAACGTGCCGCCATGTTTGCTGCAATTCTATACCTTAATTTTGTTTATTTAAAAAAACCCTTGTTTTCAAATCAGAGATTTTCAGTGTCTGGATTTGTGCTAAATGTGTGAGCTCTGTGGCCCTGGTAACCTCGCGGGTTTGCGGATGTAATTGTTCTCCTGTTTTCTCTCCCTCTTGTATCTCTCACCTTCTTATTCTTTCTGTCTCTCAAAACTTCACTAATAAACACGCTGACAATCACATGTATCTTGGTTTTCTTTACGTGCATTTTATCATGGATTTGAACTCCTTTTATTTTAATGGCTTATTGAGTTCTGTTGAGTTACCACAGTTCACTGATGGAGTCAGCTTGATAAATAACATCTGTATGGGCCACAAGTGAAACCTTTGTAACTTGGAAGGACCAATATACAGTATTTATTGAAGAAAAATTCACATTATGTTTACTTGTGAATTCCTTGTGTTGCTATTTATTCTCAGGTGCTAGGAAAAGTTGACTATATGTCTGCAAAACACTCTTGGGAGCATACACACGTACACACACACTTAATAGTATACAGTAGATAACCCGGACTCATGCAAGAAAACTATGACAAACCGTTATCTTCAATCAGTATATTTTATGTCAGTAGAAAAAATGCATACGAAGTAAAAAACTACTATCAAAACTCAACTACAGATGTGGCAGAAATGGACACGGAAAAACAATTATCTCCAGAACTGAGGCTTTCCTAGCATCGATAAACGCACGAGGAGGAGATCTAAAATAGCCGCAGGGTGTCTGACGTCATCAACATCCAACAGCTGATTCACATCTCACGATCATCAGAAAAATTCAATGAGAGCCCGCCGCGATAGTAAGGCCATGATTATTCCAAAAATTGCGCTTGAAGGCGCAACGCCGCGCAGCTTCTAAACAAAAAAATTAAATGCAATGAAAGCGTACATACCAATCGCGACGGTAGTACAGTGACATGCTGCAAAGCTTCTTTCTCATGAAGAAATTTGAGATGTGTTTTTAACAAGCGACGGCCGTATCATGTGATTGGCACGGCCAATCACAGTGCATCTTAAACAAACCAGGAAGTGATTGAACTGGTCATTTCACCTCTGCATTAGTGTTACAGATCGCTTCTGCATGTACACATGTACAGTAGCGCCCGTCGCTACAATGACATCACTGTATCGCTCTGCAGCTCTGCTGTTTCTGGTATAATTGAGGCCTGAAGCATCCTGGTTGCTTAGTAGGTTGTCATGACGATTCAAACCGGGAAGTAAACAACCTTCTTGTTCCTCTAGCGGGAACTCTGATCGCAGGTTTGTTACATAGAGGAATAATCATAGAAAGGCATTAGTTCAAGGGGATATAAATATACAATAACAGATACAATGAGTAACTCATAGCTTAACCCTTTACTCAAACATCTATTTATTCTTAGGGAAAAGGTGCTGTAGTATTACACTCTCATCCGATGGATCTACGAACACACATTGTAACCAATTCATTTCTCTAACTGAATGTTTCTACAATCAATCATATGCGAGGAATCGGATAAATGACCATGTGGGAGGATAGAGTTGGGTGAATGCCAATAGAGAATCGGAGAGGATCCCAAACAAGATCTCAAGTCAACGTAAGTGCAATTTAATGCACATCAGTGCCAGATGAGTACAAAGTTCAACCACGGAGGGTAGAAGTGCATCAGGGAGACCTGTAAAGGAGGGACACACGTAAATAAAAAGCTAGTGAGACCCAACATGCCAGGGATACCACAGTGCAATCACAGGGTACAAGCTGTGATGGTGTTTATCAGTTCAGGAAGCAGACCCGCAGGGCTGAGGAAGGGATGTAAATTAACCGACCAGAGCCCAGGGACAGAATCCCTGTTAGAGTATCCATAGTCCATAAGCAGACAGGAGGTCAGGGCTGGCGGCAGTGTTGCAAAGTCCAGGCAACAGGTAAAGAGTCAGGGCAGGCGGCAGAAAGCGAGGTTGGGGTCACAGTCCGGGGTCAGCAACAGGGATTTCAAATTATCAGGCTATCCACAGAAACTGGCTAGCCTCTGGAACAGGGAAGCCACAGGGATGGCTCACGGACAAGGAAAGCTCAGCATCAGGCTAGACACAGCAACAGGGAAGGCTCACAAACAAGGAAGGATCAGCTACTAGAACCCAAGGTGGCCAAGAACACAGGGAAATATATACAATGCTTGAACAGGTGCAGCCAATAGAGCAGGCTGCCAATAATCAAAATGCCCACAGCAGCCAGGTAAGGGCGGGTTTCAGCCAAAGCCTGGACTGGAACTCTTACACAAGGTGCCCAAAAATCCCTTTTTCATGGGCAATTGGAACATTAAGATCTACCTCAGCCCACAAAGGTATATGTCATAGTCCATCCCATTATGTAATCTTATAGGGTCAATAGACAGGAGAAAACAACCTGAACCGCTCTTAAAAAAAAAAAGCAGCTCATGTCCAACTCCTTATTCATATCAGCTGGAATCAGTGTTTTAAATCTCCAAATTCCTTCTGATTCCTTTTGTAGCAGCAGTTTGATCTACTGCCCCTCTCCCCCCCTCCAGTGTGGCTTCTCCACCCCATTAGTGACCTGAAACATCAGCTGGTTAGCTTGGTGGCCATTGAAAATAATGTCAAATGAGACCGGCGCATCCAATCACCCCTCCTTATGGCTGCCTTGTGTTAGACAATTCTTTCCTTGACCATCTGAGCGGTCATTGGCCATTGGTCATTAAATGGACATTTAATCAGACAAATCACATACTTTGAAAGACAGGAATAATATTGTTTTATGTTATATTTATACCCTTACTGTGGGTGTGAGAAGAAGCTATCTTCTATTACACTGTTGCACTGCGATCAGGAACACCATCTGTAAGTACCTAATTTGGAGGGTCTCAGAAATGTCTGTGTTGGACCACCACCACTCAGATCAGCCCTTGCAAGCATATCATTCACATTTCTTCCCCTTTTATAAGAAAATAATGAAGGGGCTTGAATTAGATTGCCCAAGTCATGGGACAGTTGTGTCCAATCGGTTACGATATTTTTTTTTTTTAACAATTTTTTTATTTGAGAACAACAAACATTTTGCATGAATACAACAGTGTCATAGGCACATGACATGGTTCTTGACTAAATAAAGCATGTTGTAGTCTCAATGAGGGTGTGTTTCCTAAGTGGGTGGGGATGAAGTTGGGGAAGGATGGGGGGGGGAAAAGACATACTGGGGAGGGAATTGGTCGGAGTTTTCGGGCCTTTTTTAAAAAAAATTTGGGGTGGGCTACAGCAGATCTATTCCCGTCGGGCCACTCCAGGGGCCCCAGGTGTTACGGAACTGTGGCATTTTCTTATGTAACATTGCCGTTAATTTGTCCATGGACATCACTTCATCTGTTCTTCTCAGCACCGTGTTTCTTGCTGGGGCTTTGGTGTTTTTCCAAGCCGCTGCAATTGAGCATCTCGCTGCGGTTAGTATGGCTGTTATTAGTCTACTCATGGGTGGGTCTAGGTCGTCTATTGGTTTGCTCAGCACAAAGGTCAGTGGGTCCAGAGGGAGAAGGAGCTCCGTGGTCTGTTGTATGATCAACTGAATCTTGGTCCAGTATCTCTGGATCTCCGGACATGACCATGTCCCCCTTTTGACCACATCCCCTCCAGCACAGATCGGGGGTGCTGGGGAAGATCTGGCTCAGTCTAGCCAGAGTCAGGTACCACTGAAAAAGTATTTTATATACAGTAGAGGCAACTCTTATTCGAACAAAAACCAGTGGCAATTCCCCAAAAAACCCAGGAAACACCCAGGTACATGCTGGGTACATGCCTTAAACTTTCCTGATACTAGCCCCAGCATTTCTGCATTGATTAATGGCCTATCAGATTAACAGCGGGGGTCCCTGGCAGTCCCATTCAAACTGAATGGGACTGCCAGGGATCCCTGCTGTGTTAATCCTATGGGTCGTTAGTCAATGCAGAAATGCCTTAAACGTGCCTCAAACTAGCCCAGAACATACCCAGCACATACCCAGCACATACCCAGAATGTAACCCGGCTAGTTTATGGCAAATGTTAGAATAAACGTTGCCTCTACTGTATGTTCTCTTTTGTCACTGTGCAAATTGATGTCTTTGTAGCCAGCTCCCAGATATCCTCCCACTCGTCCATGTCTATCTGGACGTTAAGGTCCTCAGACCACTTCTGCATATACTGGTGGATTGGGGGCACTGTTGACGACTCCATCCCCCTGTAGATCTCTTAGATCAGTCCCTTCTGATAGGAGCCTTTGCGACACAGGGATTCAAATCTGGTCAAGGGGGGGAATTTGGCGTTCGGGGCTAGGGAGAGGAGGAAGTGTCTAATTTGCAGGAACTTGAATAGGTGGAGGCATTGGTAGTGATATTTATTTCGTAGTTCCTGGAAGGATAGTAACCCCTCGCTCTTCAGCAGATAAGCAACCAGGCTTATACCTAGACCTTGGAATTGGTCAAATTGTTTTTTGGAGCACCCGGGCGGGAAGTGCGGGTTTCCAAATATAGGTGTAAGTTGAGATGGGGTAGCTACAGGCTATACTTCCCTTTGTTTTTGAGCCATACTTCCCATGTGCACCTCATTGCCCCCAGAGCGAATCTCTGTGGTCCCCCCTCCCTTCCTGCCGGGGACCAGAGGTGGACCTGGAGGGTGGCCGGCTCGGCATGGTGGGTTTCGATTGCCAGCCAACATGTTGTGGCTGGGTCGTAGTTCCACACCACAGCCTTGTTTTAGGGGACAACATTACTGATCTGGGTACTCTTGGGCATTTATCGTTCCAGATAAATTTGGACATTAGGGCCTGAATATTTTTTAGAGCTGGGATGGGAAAGGTGATAGGGAGTGTTTGAAAGAAGTAGAGAAGTCTCGGAAGGATGTTCATCTTAATTGAGACAATTCTTCCGAACCAGGAGATTTGGAACATTTTCCATGTCTCCAGGTCTTTTTTAATTTGGTCGAACAGGGGGGGGGGGTAGTTGTATTGGTATAGGGAGCCGTATGTGTTAGATATTCTAACTCTAGATACTTAATGTGTGTGGTGCTCCATCGATATTTAAAGTTAGTTTGAAGGAGCTGCCATTCTTGAGTTGGAAGGGATACGTTAAGTGCCTCTGATTTGTCCATATTGGCTTTATAATAAGAGACCATGCCAAATTGGTGGAAGGACCTTTGGAGATTGGGGAGGGAGATGTGGGGTTCCGCGAGGGTCAGTATCACGTCATCCGCGAATAGAGAAATTTTGTATTCCGTTTTGCCAATTCGAATGCCCTTAATGCTCTTATCCTCTCTTACTGTAGCCAGAAGTGGTTCAATTGTGAGGTAGAATAAGAGAGGAGAGAGGGGGCAACCCTGTCTGGTCCCGTTTCTTATCTTGATTGGGTCAGAATATCCACCCAAGATTTTGACATGTGGTGTCGGGTTTTGGTATAGGGCTCTGACCCCCTGCAGGAAGGGACCGCCGAACCCAAATTTCAGCATTGTTTGGTTTAAGAAGGACCGTTTGATTCTGTCAAAAGCTTTCTCTGCGTTGAGGCTAAGAATCATCATCTTGGTTCCTGTGAGGTGCACATGGTCTATTATATCCACAATTTTGCGGGTGTTGTCAGATGCCTGTCTGCCTGACACAATTTATCTTTAATTAATAGCTCTGTTTCTGGGCAGTGGTGTAGTGAGTCATTTAACTTCCATCTATATGGATTATTCTTTACGAAGGGTATGGTGAGAGTGAGTTCAATGGGGGCGTGGTCGGAACAAGTGATTGGGCCTATGTTTGTGTGGAAGGAAGCCTGGAAGATGTTGTTGGTGCCTAGAAAGTAGTTGATCCTCGAGTAGGACTGATGAGGGGTGGAGAAGAAAGTATAATCCCTCTGACCCTGGTGCTGAGCCCTCCAAATGTCTATAAGGGAAAACGCTACCATTATGTCCCTGAATTTTTTTGCCTTCTTTTGTCCTCGGAACAGGACACAGACACAGCTAACCACGAACAGCAAGAATTTGGCCTTAACAAGCAGTACTTTGACGCACTATTCCTCCAGATGAGGAGAGGAGTCCAGGAAGATATTAATGCAGCTTTAGAAAACCTGAGATCTGAAATCAACGGCCTCACGAAGCGAACAGATAAAATAGAATACAGCATGGCCTCCTCGGCGCCATCTTGGGAGTCGCAGTTCGGCTCCGGCAGTCGCGTTGCAGGGGTAAAGTACTTGGTGACCGCTTGGTTCTGCGTTGCTGTTCTTTTGGATGGCATAGTCCCCTGTTCTTAAGTGTTTTGGGAGTTTTTTGGGCAAATTTTGGTGGCGGTGGGTGCTATATTTGGCGAGTTATTAGCGAGGGTGTTCAGGAGCTCCTCTACAACCCAACCATGCTCTGTGACGTCACCGGAAGTCTCTACGATGGTATTTTTAAGTTTCCCTCTTAGTGTATTAAACACTGAAACAAATGGAATCTCTGATAATATAAAGAAAGCTGATACAGGGGTTATTCAGGCAAATGAAATGAGTTTATAACCTCTCAACACATCTTTTATTGGTTGCTTAACATTAGTGTCCTGTACGGCACATCTCTGAGTACATTACCTACTTACGGGATAAAGGTCAAAACGCAGATCTCTATGGAGCCCACTTTTCACCTGCACAAAGGTTCCTCAAATGAACAATATCTCCACTCAATCTGTTACAATACACCACCTGTCACAAACAGAACACAAGTGAGCACGTTGACTTACTGTATATATGCAACCAGGGTTAATATACATAGCTACTCTAGCCAACTCACCTATCTCCTCCGCAAGGTACCTTCAATGAGTTAATATTAACCCCTTAATCAATTGCAATATATGTCTGACTCCACCAACCAAGAAGGTAATGAATATATATCTGCTAGTGTCTCAAGTCCCTGTTCATGATAGAAAATATGAGCAAAATATGTACAGTATGAAAATGTAAATGACTCTCTACAGAGCGTGCAACAGTTTATTCAGAGCCCCAAATTATTACTTATGAAATGTTTTAGTAAAAACATCTAGAAGAGATGGGTAGTAGGGTTGTTGTGTTTTTGTTTTAAATTTCTTGGGGTAAAGGGATAGGGTGAATGGGGTAGTTGCCCCAAGGGTGGGTGGTTAGGCCTCTCGTTTTGGTTGTGGGAGTTATTAACACCTTCATTACCATAGCAGTTTTCACTGCTATGGTAGTGAAGGTGTAAACTCCTCCCGCAATATACCTGGAAGGCCTAACCACCCACCCTGGGGCAACTACCCCCTTCATTCACCCACTCTGCCCCCAATAAACCGGGTACTCATGTTTAACCCCTTCATCGCCTTAGCTACTAGCTGCTAAGTTAATGAAGCTGTTTTTATTTCAATTTGAATACAAGTGTGCAGGAGCAGGGGGTCTCCGGAGCTGAACCACATTGGTTTCAGGTCCGGGACCCCCTGCTTCACAATATGGGGTGTCAGTATCCCTCTGCAATGTTTAAATCTCTTCATCACATGACAAGGACATTTAAATACATAGGAGATACCGGCACCACATTGGGAAGCATGGGGTATCCGGTCCTGAAATTAATGTGATTCAGCTACCGAGACCCCTTGCTCCCGCACAATAGTATTACAATTTAAATGGGGGATAGTCATCCCGGGGAGACTGGTTAGGCCTCCCGGGTGGTTAGCGGGGGAAGGAGGATAACCCCTTAATTACTATAGCGCAGGGCTGCACAACATGCGGCCCGACGGGGCATCCCGTGCGGCCCGCGACGGCCCCCCTTCAACCCTCCTCTTCCCCCCTTCAACCCCCCTCTTCCCCCTTCCCCGGAAAGAAAAGAACGCTCACGGCCGCATGCTGTGTCTGTGCCCTCTAGTAGGAGCGCGCCTCCAGCAAACTTTGAATGCGCGCGCTTCCCCTAATCCCCCTAACCCCCCTTCCCGGCTCCAGCAGGGGGACGCGCTCCAGCAGTGTAGCGCGACCCGGAACTTATGGGTCTGTTACTAGAGCGCGCTTCTCCCTGCTTCACCTCACCACCGGCACCACTTTAAATTAGTTTTGGTTGCCGCCGCCGCCGCCATCCACCACTCCTCCTCCTCCTCTTCTTTTGTTGCCGCCGACGCCACCTCTGCTACCGCCACCAATGTTATCAGGTAGGCATGGGGTGGGGGTCATTCATTCATTCATGCGGGGGGCTGCTGAAATGACTTGGGGGGGGGATGCTGACATGGGGGGGTGCTGACATGGGGGGGGATGCTGACATGGATGCTGACATGGGAGGGGGGATGCTGACATGGGAGGGGGGATGCTGACATTGGAGGGGGGATGCTGACATGGGAGGAGAGATGCTGACATTGGAGGGGAGATGCTGACATGGGAGGGGAGATGCTGACATGGGAGGGGGGATGCCGACATGGGAGGGGGGATGCTGACATGGGTGGGGGGATGCTGACATGGGAGGGGGGATGCTGGCATGGGCTGTGGGGGGATGCTGACATGGGAGGGGGGATGCTGACATGGAGGGGGGATGCTGACATGGGAGGGGGGATGCTGACATGGGTGGGGGGATGCTGACATGGGTGGGGGGATGCTGACATGGGAGGGGGGATGCTGACATGGGCTGTGGGGGGCTGCTGACATGGCCTGTGGGGGAATGCTGACATGGGAGGGGGATGCTGACATGGGAGGGGGGGGTGCTGACATGGGAGGGGGGGTGCTGACATGGGAGGGGGGTGCTGACATGGGAGGGGGGGGTGCTGACATGGGAGGGGGTGCTGACATGGGCTGTGGGGGACTGCTGACATGGGCTGTGGGGGCTGATATGGGCAAATTAATTTAATTTTAATGAAAGTATTTTAAATGTAATTTAGTTTCGAGTAAACATAGTAAATAAATGTGTTATTTTGAATAATAAATGCTGTTTACCCGTGCGGCGGACTCTGTTTTCCTTGTGAGGTGCAGGGGGGAGAGTGATGGGAGGTGCAGTGGGGGAAGAGTCATGGGAGGTGCAGGGGAGGGAGATTGATGGGAGGTGCAGGGGGGAGAGTGATGGGAGGTACAGGGGGGGAGAGTGATGGGAGGTACAGGGGGGAGAGTGATGGGAGGTGCAGGGGGGGGAGTGATGAGAGGTGCAGAATGATGATGAGAGGTGCTGGAGGAGAGATAGAGATGATGATGACGACGATGACGATGATGACGATGATGATGATTTTACACGTGCGGCCCAATTTTTTTTTCCTTGGAGCAGTTCGGCCCTTCGCACTTTACGAGTTGTGCAGGCCTGCAATAGCGGTTCCTAACTACTATGGTGATACAGGGGTTAGTGGCTAGTAGTTCTTTTTTTATTGTAAAGTTGCTGCCCACGGACGACAAAGAGGAGGCAGAGGAAGATGAGGATGGCCTTCATCCTATCAGGGATAAGTAGAACTTTAATTTACTTTATGCTGACTAGCTAATGTTTTATTTTTAATGTACAAATGAGCTATTGTCCTGATCTGGATAATAAGAATTTTCCCCATTATTATACTGTATGTGTGTGGGGTTGCGAGTGGGAGGGGCAGGGGGTGTTATCTTTTTTATTTTATTTCACTGTAATGTTTTTTTTCAATGGGGAAAACCACTTTTACCATTCCGGTGTGATGTTGGTACAGGGGTTGGCTGAAGGGGGTGGTTGCCACAGGAAGGTGTTTAGGCCTTGTGGGAGTATAGCACGAGGGGTTAACCTCTTAATTACCTTAGCAGTTGTAACCGCTAAGGTAATGAAGGGTTTAACTTTTACTGCAACCCACCTGCAAGGCTTAAACCACCACCGGGGCAACTACCACCTTCACCACTAGCCTTTACCAACAACAAAGCAGTGCCTGTTATTTTACCCCTTCATTACCTTAGAAGTTAGCTGCTAAATTAATGAAACTGGCTGTAATTTGTATTACATAGAACTGAATCTTGGGGTCTTCGGAAGTGAAATAAATATGCGGGTCACCTCCGGAGACCCCTGAAGGCCCCTGGAGACCCTCAGAGAAACCAGGAGACTACTGGAGACCCCCGGATTAAATTTTATGCAGTAAGAAGAAAAGAAACTCCTTCATATCCAAATCGCAATTCTGATCTCGCCACCCTTTGGATTGCGAGAAAAGAATGCAAGGTTTTATAGTACGATATGCATATCGGAGTTTAGTGAATAGTAGTTGCTGGCACAAAATGCGAGTTTGGGCATTTTTTCACTTACTGCACTAAGCACTACTTGTTATAGCCGGAGTGTTTTAGCTCGTTAAAAAGATATTTTAGTGCAATATTGCATGTTATTGAAGTTTATGAATAAGTACGCATGCAATATCAGTTTAAAAAGGCACTTATCATGGAATGATGCACTTATCGATGTTTAGTGAAGCCCCTTAGTGTCATCAACAAAGATAGTGACTTTGCTCTCTAATCCAACTTCAAGGTCATTAATAAACAAGTTAAAAAGCAGGAGTCCCAGTACCGATCCTTGAGGTACTCCACGCAACTTTAGCCCAACTTGAATAGGGTCCATTTATGACAACTCTCTGTTGTATATCCTTTAACTAATTTCCAATCCAGGTGAAAATATCTTTACAGTGTTCAATTTCCTTTATTTTGTACACAAAGCTCATGTGTAGAACCATATCAAACCCCTTTGCAAAATCTAAGTAGATCATATTAATTGCATTACCCTGGTCTAAATTCCTACTTACCTCAGCAAGGAAACTCATAAGGTTAGTTTGGCAAAATGTATCCTTCATAAATCCATGCTGACTATTTCTAATAATTTGGTTTTCGATTAGGTATTTCTGAATATTATCGTGTACTAAATCTTCAAGTAGCTTCCCCACTATTGATGTCAGGCTTACAGGTCTGTAATTCCACAGTTGTGATCTTGCTCCCTTTTTAAATATAGGCACCACATCTGCTTTACGCCAATCTTGTGGTACTGGGCCTGTGGAAATGGAGTCCTTTTAAATGCAAGGGTTTGGCTGAAAAACTCAGCACGCCTTTTTGCCAGAACCCCAGGCGCCATGTAAGAGAGACCTTGTTTTTTATTTATTAACAGCACATCTCATTTTTAATGTGGGTTCTGGAAAATGGAGTGATGAGTTCAAGGTATCCTCATGCTAATTTGATGCCATCCATTTTTTGTAACTATTTAATCAATTTGTTAGACAACTTTTTATTTTGGAAAATTGGTTAAATACCCCTTTGGGGTGGGATTATCAGATGTGGGGTTTTTTTTGAACAAGGAAAACACCCATGTTCTGGATCCCAGCAGAGGGGGAAGGTTGTTTGGTTTGGACCTCTGTTTTCATAACAGTCTTCCTTCCGTTTTCCCCTCTTCAATAAGGGGCTAAGAGTCAGGATCTGATACAGAAGTAATCTCGGTGATCAATTAATATTGTTGTGCCTTTGACAAAGCTGAAATACAGACCTGAATACCCTAATAAATTCTACCTGTGTGCAAGCCCTGTGTGAGAGTTGAATCACGAAAAAAGGAGGGTCAACATTAGGTTCTATCCATCTTAAAGGGACACCGGCTTATTATTTGTATTAAATTACCATCCAGATACGTTCAGAAACCTGCAAAGGTCTATAGGCTATATATATATATACATGTATGTATGTGCCTAACAGACGTGCTGCAAAGGTCAGGATCCTTAAAAAAAAGGCTTCACTGTGGGAGTAAATCATATAGACTTTTATTACTGCTGTGAATCACCATGTACATGAACAGAACTCTGAAAATAAACATATACATACATTACATACATGGAGTGATTAAAAGTAAAGCTACCTAATGTCCCAGTTTGCAGGGGACACTGCTGCTTTGGAGAGGTGTTTGCACTGCAGAGGCACAAATAGATCTCTCTCACTCTCCCCGCCTGCCAGGGTTTGGCCAATGGGTGGAAGAAGCGTAAAGCAAAGACATTTAGCTACAATAGCATTATACTCCCACACCATGAAAGCTCCTATCCTACAGGTAAATGATACCCTAATCTAATGTTAATAGCCAGATTTACACCCAGACCTGCCATGTTAATCCCTGCTGCCTTCTGACCAACAATAGCACACAGCAGCAGCATGGTTTATTTTCTCATAATCTTTTAAAGGCTAAAGAGCTTTAATAGCAGGAAGCTGCAGGGAACATATCTAGCTATTGATTAGCGGTCTTATAGGGTTTGCGATGTGAGGACAATCTCAGTACTGATAAATATTGTAACATGCTCATGTTAATGGGAGGCTTTATGAAACACAGTCAGGATGGTGTAAATGTCGCTGATGGTTCATTTCCATGCAGTAGAATTAGTAAATCATTCCAATTTAGGCCCATATTTACTAAGCAGTCTTCTGCCATTAGACACTTTCCTGCACTGCAGTCAATGGACCTGAATAGGCTAAAGGTGCCATTTAGAGACGTGCAAATCTTTGCACTATGCATTTGTATTTTTTGCCAATTTTAATAAAAACTCATTCCTGTCAAAACAGGATAATACTCAGAATAAATAGATACCTGGAACATTTTTAATTTGGATATTGAAAATATATTCAAAGGATTGAAATTTGCATATTTTCCATGTATCTCGGGTGTGTTGAGTTTTGATCACAGGTATCTCACCATATATTTGATAAAACTACATTGACTTAATGCATGGTGATCAGTTCCCAACCTCTGCTGTGAATAAGAGAGGGACAATTCTATATGGTTTGTGACCTTGGAGAAATGCTCTAGTGTCTTAAGACAGAGGAATGCTTAGTAAATATGATGTAAGATTATTGGTTATTAAACCTCCCTTTCCTTGCAAGCCACAAAATACCCAATATGGTCATAGTCTAACATGTGAGTATTTAATTTGCTTTTGTATTTCCCAGAACTCTTAATGATATACCCTGTGTCTCTAAGAGCTTTCTTTGCAAACTCCTCATCATAGGTCAGTGCGGAAAACTTGTGTTGGCCAATCATGTAATATGAAATGTTGAATGACGCAAACAGGATCAGATGCCCTCCCACCTTCAGAAATGATGACATTTTTTTCAGGTTGCTGAGATAACTGACATGATCTTTGCTAATAACGTCCAAGTACCAAACACTGATCAGCCCGTCTGCTTGTGGCACCACAACAGGGTCCAATGGGTTGGCTTTGGTGAAATCACATTTTACAACACGTTTGATTGCTCTTCTTACTTTTACTTCTTTCTCCTCCCATCCCTCACTGAAAAACAATGAATTATTTCTTCAGATAATTATGTAAAACATATACATTGCAGAATTACGTCTCTAGCACTCATCCACTTTTATAACTATCATATGTTTAAATTGTCTCTTTGCAACCTGATGCCAACTTAAGCGGGAAAACTGTACAATGTGGAAGGCACTTTATGTGTAGAGACTTGGAAGCTAAAACAGACCATACAGCTACAGTATATTTCTTTGTATCCCATGTTCAGAGAACCTGTGTCTGTTCTGTTTCTGATGCTGAATAGGTTCTATAGAAAATATGATGCATTTAAGACATTATTTTTCCCTGAGCCTGTGACCTCAGTGTGATGGTAGGGAGTAGCCAGTCTTCATAATAAAGGTGAAGCCCGACTGGTTACCCCTGAAAACCGTGGGTCCAGGGCAGCTACTGTATGTTGCACCATAAGCCAGGGAAAATGTAATGTATATGAAATACCAGACCTGTTTGGAGTTTTACATGTTCCCTCTCCCCAATAAACATGAAACTTCGGTAGTGGGAGTTTTAAGTGCAATGTTTTGGGTCAAAATGTATTTCTTTTTTGTATTGTAGGAGTTTGGGGAACAAAGTTTGGGGGACAAAGTCCCGTAATTCTCTCCGACATGCAGGCATGATTTGTGGGTATGTGAGGTGAATTACTCAGGGGCTACACAGTGACCCATTTCCCACCCAGGAATAATGTCCCCCAAGATATATAAGTTTATTTAAACAGTGTCTTAATATTGAATACAAACTGTATTAATGTCTATACAGTCAGCTTGGGCATCTACATAGGCGCTGGGTTTTCTGCATAGACATCAGAGTTCAAAGGAGAGAGGATGTCCAGAGGTGAAAAAAAACATTTGGTGAGCGGGGAAGGGCGATATGCCAGGTCCAGAGAATAAATGGCACCCCGTTGGAACACCTTTTGGACTGCCAGACCTGGTGGAGCCTGCCCAGCGGGTGGCAGTGGGTTGGCTTGGGGAAGATTATGCTCATAGGCGCGTTTCCCATTGGCCAATTCATATTTCCCACTCACCCGGCTTTTTGAGCCGGCTTGGCACGCCCCCTCCTCTGACGTCAGCAGCCAGACGAGCCCCTATTTCGATTGGCTGCTGGGGAAATTTTCCATGCTCTGACTGGTCGCCACTCTTACTTCCATGTTAAGGATAGCTTAGTGGAGGGTATGTAAGGAGACGGGGAGGTAGAGAACAAGACATTCTATGGCTGGTGGGCTTTTCAAAGTTGCTCTGTTTCGAATAGTAGAGCAGCCGGCTTAATTTTTGGAGCTAAGAAAGCCTGCCCAGCTGAGGCTTAGTCAGATGCGAAGTCCAAGTTCAATTTCTCTGAGCATTGCACTGTCTGACCTTAGGATGAATTTGCTGGGAAGATTGGCAACTGTCTTGAATGTTTTCCACTTTTGAATAATCTTTCTCAATGTAGAATGATGGACTACAAATTGTTTGGAAATGGCCTTAAAACCCTTCCCAGATTGATGGGCAGCAGCAATTGCTTCTCTATGATCTTTTCTGATGTCTTTCCTCCTTAGCATTGTGTTAACACACATCTGAATGCTCCAGACCAGCAAACTGCTAAAACTTCGGCTTTTATAGAGGTGGTCACACTTGCTGATGATCAATAAATTAAGGGCATTTGATTAGCAGCACCTGTATGCTACTTAGCCTCTGAATTCCTATGGAAGCAGTAAGGGTGTACTTAGTTTTTCATACATAGCTTCTCCATTTTGGCTTTATTGTTGTTAAATAAATCATGACGGTGTAATATGTCATCTGTTGTTGTTCATCTGAGGTTGTATTTACCTAATTGTAAGGCCTGCTAAGGAACAGATGATTGTTATGATGTCCTGATATGTAAAACCATTAAATTCTAAGAGGGTGTACTTTCTTTTTCACACAACTGTATGTACTGTATATATTTATATACTTCACCTTTTCCCCTCAAGCTCACAGACAAACATAGCTGCATGAGAGCGATCCACGGCTCCTGGCTCCTTTTTTAACCATTTTTCTATTTCTCTTATGCTGACATCAGATGATTCTAACATAATGATCTCTTTGAAGTAATCACTGGCTGTCAGCAGCTGAAAAATTGAGGTACCAATGCTGAGATCTATCAGAGTGTCTCCTCTCACACAACCTGCAGAAAAAGGAAAACAATTATACACAAGCCTAGCAAGTGGAGAGAGCAGTATATGAACAATGCGTGTTAGCAGGAACCTTAAGGTCAGCCATGAGAATCTCTATTCTAAAGCAGGGGTGCACAATCTGGGGGGGGGCGAGATTAACTGCGGGGTGCATAGGGTTTACAGAGGCCCCGCACACTTCCCGAAGGCACTTAAATTAAGTGCCGGGAAAGCGGCGAAGGACACTGTAAACTTTTCTTGCCATGGCAACGCGGAATCAAATAATGCTGTGGGATCATGTGATGTCACGTTGCTATGGAAACGTGACGTCATGCGCCCAGATGCCGGGAACCAAAGTAAGGAGTTGGTGGGGTGCACAGAGAGGAGGACAGCCGGCAGGGGGTACAGGGGAAAAAGATTGTGCTCCCCTGTTCTAAAGTATACTGGCCCAGGTGCAGTAAGCTCTGTTATATCAGGGCAAATATAGTTAGGGTACCAACATTACTAACGGACGTTATTTCCCCTGAGTTTAACGCATATCACAAAGGTAATTATACGCAAATACAATGGCCGTGATTTAACTCCTTCACGTAGGCTTAACATCAGGTTAAATTAGCAGTGACTTGCGTTACTTATAAAAAATGATGGCTCCGTAACATGTCTTAGATAATAAAAGGTGATGTTACCCCCACCCTGACCCTGAAATACGGGTAGTGCAGGAGAACGAGAGCCATAGTCCTACTTTACTGGGTCCCAAGTGCAAATATGTTGCTGTGTTTTACAATAATGACATGTGATATGTTATCAGATTTTACTGCAATATCTCAATATTTAGCATCGCTACATTTTGTGAAGATTATTTAATATTCTGTCACTACCTGAACCAGCTGAGACACAGCACAGAGTGTCTAACACCTCCACTAATTAGGTACTAATTAATTCCCTCAATTATCTTTCTACCTCATGGCTGATTTCCCCATTGAGATAGGGGACACCATACTGTCACGGCCCCTTTTATTCTCCAACATCTCCGATTTTGTTTGGGTATTTTTTCCGAATGCCATGCACTTCACTGCGTTCATGCCGCATTCATGCCGAGACAGCGCTAATACAATAAAGGCGGCCGCGGCTTAAAATACCGGAACATACCGCATCAAGTACTGCATCTGCCTGCGGTTTTCAGAGTAGCGCTGATACGGCCGCACGAGGATAAAGGCGGCCTCCACCGTATAAGATATTTTATGTTTTTAAATGATTTGACCTATGACATTTCCCTTCATGACCAGAAACATTGGTCCAATTAAAAAATATTATATTAAATTATTCTAAATAATTTTTAAATTGGTGCATATAGTAATTGATAAAAATGTTAAATAACCTATTTCAATAATATACAAACCTGGAGTTAATATTTTAAATAGTTCACGTAAAGGATAGTGCAACAGTTCCTCTTTAGTATCAGTCTTATCAGCACCTGCATATGTTTCCATAAGATTTTTAGCATCAAATTCCTCATCATGATAGTGTTTATGGGGTGTGGATGCCATTATGAGTCTCCTCACACTTATAGATATCTCTGAGCCGCAGATGCTACTGACTGTTGTCCAATACCTGGTTGAGATGAAAAATATAATTGTCAAAGATTGCAGAGAACCTGCTGTAGTTCAAAGTTCCCGTAGCCGGGTTGGTTCTGAAGAAATTTAGAATTGTTGTACTGTAAGTTGTGAAAAATTTTAGGGGACTAATATTAAGGTTTTTCAATCGCAGATTAAATTATTCTATTTCATCTTTAAAGATCCCTAATGTTGGTCCCATGAAGGGATCACAATCTACAAGGAATTAACAGAGAATATATGACAGCTATTATGTAAAGATTAGCAGCGTGACCAATGTTTGCTAACCTCAAGCACTACTTATTTTATTTTAGATTCAATGTATTTATTATATCTGGGAATGTCTAGTGTGTCCAATAGTGAACTAGTGTTACATGTAAACTATTATGTCTCTTTCTCAGTTAGGTCCTGTAAACTAACCTGCATTTAATCAATAAATTTAATCATCGCAAAGCACTAAAGACCGAGATATTTTTAAATGTGTTATCCTCACATTGTATTAAGATGGGGTAAACGTATTAGCCCAGCTGCAGTTGTGCAAAAAAATAACAAGCTTATGAGGGGACTGGGGGATATTCAGTGTCATGCGGTTTTTGGAGACAAGCGGGAGACAAAAATGTAAATAAAATAAGATTATTAAACATCACAATGATTAAATGCTAATGTGAGACTTCTCATAACAAATAGTTTGTGTTATGTGACTTTCCCAAACTTACTGAGTTCTCTACATTAACCAGAAACCAGAGTTAAAGCAACAATCACATGTATTATACCTGAAAGATAAGTATTAAAAATGAAAGAAGCACAAAATGAACAATCAATAAAATATTAACCTCGAAAATAAGTTATTGTATCGTATGTCTTTATTTATATAGCCAGGAAAGAAGGATCCAGCGCTCCACGTTTTTTAAAATAAAGTAAATTTATTGTGCCACACAACATTTGGACCAATAGGTCTTTCTCAAGTGACTAGGCCTAGTCACTTGAGAAAGACCTACTGGTCGAAACGTTGTGTGGCACAATAAATTTACTTTATTTAAAAAACCGTGGAGCGCTGGATCCTTCTTTCCTGAGTATCACTTTGGAACATACCTGACAGGTAATTTAGTTTAACCCTTTGGCCAAAGCGTTGTAAGCTTGTGAGCCACGACAAGGCAGGCACCTGTTCGCAAGGCCTAACACTACCAAATAAAATACTAATATATCCTATTAGGATTAAAATTCTAATTTACCTCTATTAGGATATATAAGTATTTTAATGTGCATTTCTGTCATGTTGGATGTAGCATTGGGCTTCTCTGTCGTCTGTTGTATACATATGCCACGCTCAATAGCACTCCATTTTGACACTTATATACACCCCCTGTTCATCCCCATTTTTTGCCCCCCACCACCCCCCACCACCCCCCTTTTTTCTTTTCCCCACTCACCACTTCCGTGTTTTTTTGCTACATTTTTTAGTGTGCTTTATTCTATTGTGTTGTTGTCACTTTGCTCCTTGTATATAACTTGTGCATTTATTAAATACTTATTTGATTTGGCATTTCCCACTTTTTTGTATATTCTTCCTATAGTCAAAGCGTGCTGGAACTATTAGTACTGTTTGTAATTGTTTAGGAGGATATTGGGTCCTTCTTGTGTTTCTGTGCACCCTGCATTTAGCATATATTATCAAATTCCGTGAGTGCTGTCGATCATTACTGTTCTTGAGACGAGTAACATACAAACATACAGTATGAACAGTGACATTTCTTATTGGGATAAAACATATAGTATACTGCAGATTCGGAAAACCACAGCAGAAGGTATTACAAATGTTCAGTAATTTCTCTAAGGGAAACCCACAATGAAGCAACATATCTTTCACTGGCTATTAGAGATATCTCATAGCTACTATATGCACACTTACACATACAGTAGTATACTTACCACTTTTACTGCCTTGTGGATTGCAGGGTTCTGTTTAGAGCTGGACCTCTTCATTTAGGTTGCTTAGCTCTTGAGTTGTGACTCTTTTCTTGCCTTAATGTCACTTAATTTGTATTGAAGTGCCTGGATATCAAATTAGGTTATTGTAGGGGCTGTTACATTATATCCACCGCCCCTTGTTGTTACCATATTGTATTTAAATATATTCCTGCTCAGTGTATGGATGACAGGACATAGAGTATAACAAACAAACATGTGATACATGAAGTGTTTGTGAGATTATTTCAATCATGAATGTTATATTTGCCAAACATATTCAAGCTTCTGCTTCTGACAATCAGCTGATCGGTTACTCATTAAACATTGGGATTCTAGGAGATATTACTAAAATAATTAACCTTTCAGTTTCCCCGCTCCCTCCTCACTCCCTCCTTCCTGACCACACCAGAACAATATATGAGTAATAAAAGAATACCTAAGGGGTCTCTGGATTTTAAAATCTCCAACTTTTGAGCTTAACAATGATGTATTTATTAACTAATGGAACCACGCTTTAGATTGTTCCTTTGAATTCATGCAGCTACTAATATCACACAGGAGACAGTCCTTAAACAGAACAGATTATTACATGTGACGAAATTAAAAATACATTAGAGAAAATTGAATATTCAGATGAAATGCAGTTATTAGAGATAAAACTGAAAGAAAAATTAGAAAAGATAGAAAAGGAAGTCATACAGTAGAAACTAAACAGAGCAAATACAAAAGAGATTAAAAAAACTATGGAATGTAAACTACAGGAATTTGAAAAAATCAGGGAAAACTGGACTAATACCACAACAACCAAAACATGTGGAAAAATAATTACAAGAAAAGGAGACAATTTAATAATGATACAGAGAACTACAAGAGATACATCTAAACATGGAACCATGCAAAGAGAACCTGAGTGACAGGAAGTTCCAAATAGGAAGAATTATCAAAATAGAAATAACTACGGTCATTATAGAGAAAATAAACCCACTTTTGAACATAGAAGAAATACTAATACATATTACAACAGATTTGAACCATTATTTCACAACAGAAATAGTCAGGAAGACCTAGGAAGAGAAAAAATATATTCCAAATATACTCCAGAATATGGGAATAAAAATAACCAATAAAGAATATCACTTGTGAGCACATTCACATGTCTTAGACAGGTCTGCACCCCTGCATTTCAACCATTATCACCTAGCATACAGTGGATCCACTGCAGCAAGGGATACTGGGAAACGACATGCAAATGACTACACAATGTATTACCTTTTGCCTGAAAAACCATTTATATTGAGCCCATATAAGCAAATGCAATGCTGTTCACACAACTTTTTTTTTTATAACTTGTATTTTATTGAAATAATTGTGCATGAAATACAATAAGACACACATTACATAGTTGTTTTGTGCATCACAATAAATTAAATACAATCATTAGGACATATTGTACTGTATAAATCAGGGTTTCCACGGCTTTTCGCGCCCTACAGAGCCGTGGAGAACGGGGTAAAACCGGTATTGGGGATAACGGTGGAGAGAGAAAAAAAAGGGGGGGGGGATGGGGTAGTGGAAGGAGGATTAGGGGTTGGGAAAGGGGATGGGGAGGGATGATATCTATTAATAGATTTTGGTACCACTGAGACAAGTAGATTATTCCAACTATCGGCAGCAATATGTGGGTATGAGCTTATGACAGATGTGAGAGATGGAATATTTTGGGGTCTTTGTAGTCACCCACTCCTAAGGGAGAATGCATCTATCGCTATCATTGCCAAATTGTGTTACGCTCAACCCCGGGTATGTCTGTCTGTGCCAACCATGGCAACCAGACGTTTAGATAATTGTCACCAGTGTCTTTAACTAGACTCGTTAACTTTTCCATCTGGCAAATAAACCACATGCGATTCTGAATCTTTGGGATGTTTGGTATGTCGGGGCGTTTCCATAATGCTGCGATCTCACACCTCGTTGCAATTCCAAAATGAGCAATTCATTTATTTTGTGATTTTGATAGATCTTTTAGAGGTCTGTTCAGGAGGAACAGCCAAGGATCTGGGGGAATAGTAAGGTCAAAAATCCTCTGTATCCAATTCCTGATCTTTTCCCATATTTGGGCTATTCGTGGGCAAGACCACAGCATATGTAACAAGTTGGCCATTCCCCCGCCCTGCTTGGGGCACAATGGGGAGGAACCTGGCACGAACTTAGATAATTTGAGTGGGGTGAGGTACCATCTCATAAGTACTTTATATGCGTTCTCCTTTAGTGTGGTGCATATAGAGCTTTTTGCCGTAGCTAAGAATATGGTGTTCCATTCGTCATCCTCCCGGGACTATCCCAAGTCTATCTCCCATTTGGTTTCTAAATGCTGTGGTGTGTTGGTGTGAGACTAAGGAATCGACTACCTCTCCGTATATCGTTGATATAAGTCCCTTAGTGTCGGTTTCTGCCCGACAGAGCTTTTCAAATTTTGTCAAAGGGGGGTACGGGGCCAATTTGTTATAGAATGCTCTTATCTGGAAGTATCTAAAGAATTCTGCATGGGGTATATTTTGTTCTGATCTGATATGATCGAATGTTTTCATTTTTAGATTATAACCCTCCAGGTCTTTGATCCTATTTTATCCTTTTGATCTCCAAATTGAACTATTGTTGCCTATTAGGCCTGGTGCGAACCTCGGATTATTCCATAGGGGGGACATCAGGGAGTTGACTGATGTGAGAGAATTCTTAATTTTCGAAGCTTCCCAGACCGATAGCGAGTTGGTCATTGAGGTGAGCAGCAAATCGATGTGTTTTCTGGTACTTTTAGGTAGCCAAATTAAACTGCTACGGTCCAATGGGGAACAAGCAGCACCTTCCAGCTCCACCCACCTTTTCAATTTAGGGTCGGAGTGACATTGTATAATATACATTGTATAATAATTGCGCCGCTTTATAATATGATAACAGGCAGGGTACCGCTAAGCCTCCCGCTATAGTAGATCTTTTCATATTTGTTTTATTGACTCTCAGTTTTTTTCCCCTTCCAGATAAACTTAGACATTTCAGACTGAAGCGAGAGTATATCTTTCAGTTTGAGTGGCAATGGTAAAGTTTGTAAGAGGTATAGGATACGGGGGAGTAAATTTATTTTAATGCTATCCAAGAAATTTTCTTGGAGGCCCATCTGGAGAGGTCCTTTTTCAATGACCGAATCAGGTTGGGATAATTTGCGGTATAGATATTTTTAGCACTTGTTATGTGAATCCCTAAATATTTTATGGATTTCTTTTGCCAGTTAAATTGAAAGTTCAACTTTAACAATTTCTCGGTGTGGCTATGGAGATTATTGTTTAGAGCTTCCGATTTGGATTGATTTATTTTAAATCCAGAGACTTTGGTCTAGTAGGTCAAATAGGTTTGGTAGGGAGGTGAGGGGTTTTGAGATAATTAATAAGATATCATCAGCATACAGGGCCGCTTTGTGTGATTGTGAGTATGCGTTTAACCTTGAGATATCTGGATTGTCTTGGATGTGCGCCGCCAAAGGTTCGAAAAATAGGGCAAACAGGAGAAGGGATAAAGGGCACCCCTGTCTCGTGCCGCTCTGAATCTGGAATGGGAGTGAGGGGAAACCCTGATGTATAACCTTGGCTGTTGGGCCTGAGTATAGAGACATAATTGCTCCACTCACCCGACCCCCGAATCCAAATGCTGCGAGTGTTTCTTTAAGATATGGCCAGCCAATCCTATCAAAAGCTTTTTCCGCATCCCGACTTAATAACATACTTTGATTGTTATTTTTGTTTGCCAATTCAAGCAGATCAATAAATCGTCGGGTATTGTCCGCTGCCTGCCGCCCCTTGATAAAGCCGACTTGATCTGGATGTATAGTCTGGGTAGGATTAGACTCAATCTATTGGCCAGAAGTTTAGCAAATAATTTGATATCAGTATTAATTATGGATATAAGTCTATAACTTTTACTATTCAGCGGATCCTTACCAGTCTTATATATTAGTGATATTGACGCTCGCAGCATGTCTCCGGGGATTGGGGCTCCCGCTAAAATCGCGTTGAACATGTGGAGCAGCCTTGGGGCAAGTAATTCCGAGAATTTCTTATAGTAAAGCCCCGAGAAACCATCCGGACCAGGTGCCTTTGATGATTTGAGTTCTTTGATAGCTTGTGACACTTCTTCTAAAGTGAAGTCAGCGCCTTGCTTTTCTCTATCGCTCTCCGTTAATCTCTCTAGCTTTGAGCTGGCCAAGAAATCTCTTAATGCCTTGCTCGTTTTGCTGTTATGTGCCACTTTCTTCCCATCATATAAGGAACCATAAAAAGAACCAAATTCTTCTACTATCTTTGGGGGTTGGCTGTGTGGATGCTAGATTTTAAGCGTAAAGCTTGGATATTAAACTTGGATTGTCTCTCTTTTAACGCTCGTGCTAGCATCGTATCTGGCCTGTTAGCTTTTTCATAAAACTTTCTCTTTGACGAGCTTAATGAGTTATCGGCCCTGGACGTTAATAACATATTCAGTTCAATTTTGGTATCTTTTAATGCCTCAAATGTTTGTTTGTCTGGGTGAGTTTTGTGAGATATTAGTAGAGAGTGGAGTTTATCTTGGAGAATAATAATTTTAGCATCTCTCTCCCGTTTTCTTTTAGTGGTGATGCTGATTAATAGGCCCCTTAATGTTGCTTTGTGAGCTTCCCATAAAGTAATATGAGATTCCACAGAGCCTGTGTTTAGTGTAAAGAATAGTTCAATATCTTGACCTACTGTATAGCATTGCAAATTTCGGGTATCTTTAAGATTGACTCGTTGAGTTTCCAGTTCGCCCCCGGTCTAAAAGCTTGAATTTTGTTGCACCGTAGCTCTATTGGCGCATGGTCGGACCATGAAATATCGTGGATCTCGGAGCGAGCGACCATAGGAACCAATTGACCTGAAACGAAGAAGTAATCGATTCTGCTATATGATGTGTGTGGGTGGGAGTAGAATGTATAATCTTTACTCGTCGGGTGTGTCTCTCTCCATATATCCACTAATTGGTTATCCCTTATGTTTTTGAAGAGGGAAGAATGTGCCTTTTTGTTGTCTGAATCTTTTCCTCCCGATCTATCTAGAGACGCTTGCATTACGATATGGAAATCACCTGCAAGGATGATGCTACCTTGAGATATTGAACTTAGGATTCGGAAGAATTTATTAAAGAATGCGGCGTCTTGTATACAAGGGGCATATAGGGATGCTAAAGTGATATATTGTTCATGTATAGTGCCTACAAGTATGAGAAATCGACCTTCCGCATCTTTTTTAATTGTTTGGACTACAAATGGGATTTTGTTACTGAAGAGTATGGCTACTCCGCGCTTTTTGGTAGATGCTGAAGCTGTATAAAACTGGGAGAAGCCCTTGTCTAAGAATTTGGGTGTATTGTTTTTATTAAAGTGAGTCTCCTGGAGGAGTAGCACCTCAGCTTGTTTTCTCCTATAGTCGGAGAAGGCTAGCCTTCTTTTTATTGGGCTATTAAAGCCCTTAACGTTGTGTGAAATTAGGGTTAATGCCATCTTTTATTAAAGAGAAGGTGCGATGTGTCACAAGGTGAATACTCACTGCTGATGTTGAATCTTATATTTCCCATTGAAATTCTTTCTTTACCTTTTTCTGCTTGAATCTGTGGGACGACTCTTGATACCCAGTATCCTGAGAGTATGGGTGGGGGGGGGGGGGTGGCGGTGGGGAGGGGTTAGACGGACCGGGAAATCTACATGAAGGGTAAAACAAAATAAATTAATTAATATACAAAATAAGAAAAGTGAAAACAGGGATGGAAAAAAAGGAAAGACAAGAGCTCGCCTCGGGGGCCCCCGAGGACGGCTCCTGCGCCCAGAGGGAGGGTCTTCAGGCATCATCACCTGGATGAGCCAGCCTCCAAAATTGGAGTCAGATCTCCCTGGGTCCCTTGTTTTTGGAGACCACAATGGAGAACATATATGCCATGACGAGGCTGGGCCCGTCGGCATTCTTCTAATAATAAGACAAAACTGCGGCAGATAAATTGAACATATTAAACATGTTAAACAACTTAAACTTTAAACTTTAAATAGTGGAGTATAATGCTTTCTGCTAGAGAACGTAAAACTCTCTGTGGAACTGACCCATACCCTAGTGAGCCCCCCCACCCTTCTCCCTGCAAGGTAAAAGCTGAATGCCCCATTCTTATAGTGGAGCCAGAGCAGAGTCAGAGTTAATGTAGAAATTCAGCAAACCACCATTCGAGCTAAATGGAGAGATGATAGCGAGTCTGTTATAGAGATACATTGGCAGTTCTTAAAGTACTTTAATGGGTGGTATTGCTTAATGTTGCCAAGTGTTAATAGCCCAAAGAGATAGGAGATTTCCCTGGACCAAATTCAATTGGGACCAGTACAAAAGGAAAGTGGCTGAATTGAGTGATTCTTTTCAATTAAACCTTGGAGGTAATACAGTACAGCTGTGTGTCAGTGGTGAGTATTAGGGAGTCAGTAGGTGTTAGAGGATGTTCTAAACTGACCTAGCCAGGACATATATGGAATACATATCAATTATATGTATATATAGAGGGTACCGACAGATATGATGTGTGAGTATTGTATGGATAATACATCAATGGGGTTAAGATGATAGTCTTCTACCTGGGGGGGCCTAGATATGGCCAAATATAAACATAGTATATAATTAAATAAATACATACATATATAAATCATACTTAGATAGAGAAAAGACCGATAGTAAAATAACACACAATAAAGTGACATGTAACCATGTAAATAAGCCAATGATTTAAAAAAAAAAAAAAAAGGGGGGAATTTGATTAATTAATTTAAAGGCTTTAGTTAACTCTTCTCTATATATATAACTTATTTAACTCTTATATATGTTATATGTTATATCTATATGCTTCTATATACTTCGCACCGTGTGGCGTAGTATCCAGACAATATCTATATATATTCTATACACACCCCATCCTACACAGCATTATACTGTACTATGTCACCTCAAACCATATATCCCGTGTCTATATACATGTAAATGTTCGACACGTGTTCAACCCATATACATAAATATATATGTGCACAAAGCGCTGCTTCATGTTATATCATATACCACAGTCTATCATTTTATGCATATAATATATGACACATATTCTAGCATATACCTACCCACACACTTTTACACATACAGGTATGTACAGCCATACACAGGTACGTACGTGAAGACACATATATCCATACATATATACATACATACATACACACGTTCACATCCATATATACATACACATACATACCCGTGCATCCACATGAACCCGTGTATTGTGTTAGTTTATTAGTTTGTTAATTTATTAGTGTGTGTTGTGTATTGTAGTGCATTAGTGGGGTGGTTACTGGGGAGAACGCCACTGTATTGTGGCTCTCTATTTCGGTGAGTCACGGAGGGCTGGTGTGCCTCCGGTCCGGCTTCTTCCTTCCATCTCTGGCTCCTCCTGCATCCGGGTCTTTGATGACGTCAGCGGCGGCCATCTTGGTGGTGGCGTCGGACAGAAAGGATATCCTGGATCTCATGAGAGGGGGCAGCGTGATGACGACGTCATACCCACTTTCGCGCCATCTTCATTGCAGCTTCCGCTCCGCTCCAGGAAGGGTCAAGGTAAGATGGCCGCCGTTCTGAGGTGGTGTGCGGATCAGCTCCTGGCAGGGAACGGGATCCCGAGGTCGGAGGTAAGTCCAGATACTAGCGGGGAATGGTATATTGATAGGGATACGTTGCAGCTCCTCTTGAGAGTAGGGGAAACGTAGGGAAAAGCTCAAAATCATGAGGAATGGGTTCACTCAGAGCCTGATGTCTCAGGAGCGGTGTTGTTTTTTGTTTTGTTGGCTCCCACTTTGTTCCACGAAGGGCCAGGGGTGCTGTTAGAGGCAGATGGTTGGCTTGATGGTGGGGAACCTGGCATGCTTCGGGTGGCTCCGGTGAAACCCAGTTTAGTTAGGAAGCCCTCTCCTTCTTCAGGTTTCCTTAGTGTGTGAGCCACTCCATTTTTGATAGAGAGAAGAGCACATGGGAACAACCATCGGTATTTAATGTTATTCTCTCGGAGCACTCGTGTGGTAGGGGCCAGGGCTCTTCTTTTCATAAGGGTGGCCGGGGCCAGGTCCTGGAATACCTGGAGCTTAATCCCTTCAAACTCCAGTGACCTGGCTTCCCGGGCAATTCTGCAGACTTCTTCCTTGGTGCGGAAGTGATGGAACCTGGAGACGATGTCCCTGGGGGGGTCTCCACTCTGTGGTTTCCCTCGTAGTTCTGTATGGCACCGGTCCAGCCTTATCTCTGTCTCTGGTTTGTCCGGATAGAGGTGCTCCAACCATCTGAGAGTAAAATCCTCTGGGTCTGTGATATTCTCAGGGACACCACGCAGTCTGATGTTACATCCCCGGTCGCGGTTCCCTGCGTCTTCTGCTTTGTCCTCGAGGAACTTGACCTTATCAGTTAGAGAGGATATTTGTTCTTGTGTGTGAGTGATGGCAGCCATTGATTCATCTGCTTTTGTTTCGAGAGTGTCAGTTCTCTCGCCCAGGGCATCTAAGTCCTTTCTGAGGGCCCATAACTCAGATTTGAAAAACTTTTTCATTTGTGAGCAGAATTCTTTCAGATCCTTTCTGCGCACCACTTCTTCATCTCCCTCGTCCTCTGTAAAAGGATCCGTTTCAGGGTCTTTGCTAGCAGGCTGAGTGGGAGACTCCATCTTGTCCTGCTTATCGGATGGGGGCACCGCTCTCCTTCTAAAATAAGTAGAAACCGTCTGGCTCTTTGTGCGGGCAGCTTTGCCTGAAGCCATCTCTGCTGTTTTAGGCAGGTTGTGCAGTATAATAAGCTGGGGAGTTTTTGAATCTGCCGCTTATATTATACTTATGAATGCTGACAGGTGAGGAGCACTGGAATCAGGACTCCATTCACCTCAGCATCGCGCATGCGCCTGTCGTTCACACAACTTTTAAGCACAGCATGGGATTAGATGCAAAGCCAGTCAAACCATTCACAGAGATTTTTTTTTTTTTTGCAAGCTCGGGCGTGATAGTGATCACTCAAAAAAAACGTGCCATATGGTCCACAAAGGGTACCAGGTGCTCCCTACTTTTGACAGTCCTCTCCGAAGATTGATCTAGTCCTTGATCTTTCCAGTGTTTCTTCAGCTTTGAGGGCCCAAAAGATGTCTGGCATGTCATTTGGCATCTTCATCCAAAGCATAAGGATCCTCTTGCTCGTTCCCTCTCGGCCAAAAGGCCAGGCAAATGGGTCCAAGTTCCAGTGGGTCTTCAGCCGAAGCCTAGCGTCTCAACTGTGTCTCCTCTTCCTCTTTCCCTCCTCAGCAAGAAGGCCAGGCAGGTGGGTCTGAGTCCACTCAGAGCGAACCCCATGTAATCTTCTCTCTCAGATGAGAGAGGGGTAATTACAGACAGGCACATAGTCTTTACTCTCTCCGAAGCAATATTGGTGAAAAAGAGTGTTGTCTAGTAGCGCTCAAATCTAAATTGTGATCCTCCAAATGAGGATCTTAATAAACAATGCAATAAAGTGAATTTAAAGTGATTTAAATAAATCTTATAGTATTTAGTGACTATAAAAAAAAAAAAAAAAAAAAAATTTGTGTAAATAATTATCTTAGTACGATGCTGCTCAACTTTAATCCAGGATTTCTTTCTTAATCCTCATGATTTAGCGATGTCCGAGTCAGGGTTTACTTTGAGCACTTTAGCACTGTATCGCACAGAGCACTAAAGCACTCAGCACTATGAATTTCGGTTGTGGTTTTTTTTTCCCGCGTTGGGTTGTTAGTCACCTGTCTTGCTTCGGAGAGATGTCCAAGGTGGTTAGGGAGCGCAATAACATGAAAAAGAAGAAACATATACAAAATAGTGCAATATGTCTACAACTTCAGATATGGAATCCAAATCTCATTCATCCAATGAATTAGATACTCACAGATTACTCTGTGGCTACATGTATATAAAGGTATCTTTAAAGTTGCAGGTTATTTTTCTTTACAACAACCCCAATGATGTGCAGTTCAGGGAGGTGTCTTTACCGCTTGCAGTGATAAGAGAAAAGAGCAGACATAGTATAGAGTGTATTGAAATTTATATCTGAGTAAAATATTGCCAGATTCACTCACATGGTTCCAAAGTAAATAAAGCAGTTTGATCTAAATGATCTACGCCGCCGACGGAGGTTCCGGAGCAGTCTCCCCACCCGATACACTGGAGGGTTCCCGTCTCACGTCTCTCACGTCTCTCGTACTTCCGGGTTACAGGGAAATCTCGCGGCGGTTCAGAGTCAGTTGGTGATACTCTCGGTAACACTCTACGCGTTTCTCCTCATCCGAGATTTCTTCAGGAGTGTGGACACGTGACGACGTGCTCCGATCCCCAGGTGCGAGTCAGCACTGCTAAGTGCCCCCTGCAGCCTATGGGAACCTCGCAGCCACAGAGGCCGCGCCTCTGCTCCACCTCCCTTCCTACTGGTTCCTGTTCCCTTTATAAACGGTTCTGTCATTTAGTCTTTGCTCAGCATAACCACTTGTAGCCTTGTTGCTTCCACGTCAGTTGTGCCTTGCCTTGTTCAGTCTGGTTTTGCAGATAAACCTTTTGTGTACTGTGACAAACGCCCCTCTTTTGTAGTGCTGACGTCTGTCTGGGTTCTTCCCTACACAGTCTTCTAGGGTTATTTAATACAAAAACAGGATCATGCAAAGTATTAAGCTGCTTAACTCAGGCTTCTGCCTGCTTTATTTTCATCCAAGTAAGGTACTGCAGCTTTAACATGTGTAGGTTAGAGGTACTCAGATACTTTCATTCAGCAGTTCACTCATTTCATTGTTACAGTATTTCCCACACTGTTATTTCAAGTAAAAAGAAACCAAATTATATAAACAAAATCCTATCCCTTTCAGGGATCTAACTACACATAGAATCAGTCTCTCTAACCGCTGCTGGCCAACTAACCTGGTTCCCCAGCTTAAAACAATGCTCTCTCATTTAGGGTCACTTAGATACAGCACAGTCTTTTAGCAACAGCAGTAAACATTTGTTTGGTCTTATCTGTTAGTGGTGGGAACTCGGTCCCGTGTCCAGGCAAATCCTCTGGTACTGTGATACTTGGAGGGGCCGTCAACCCCGAAACTGGAAACAGGGGAGCAGCGATACCCCCAGCCTCCAGGCTCTAAGGAGAGAGAGTCAAATGCAAAACCTCTCTGCTCTAAATACCTGTGCATGTGATTAGAAGAGCAGGTGAGGGAGAACTAGAGCCATTGTAATCTGTGGTCTGGATTTTCCATCCAGCTGCCTGAGTTAATGGGAAGCTGTGGAACGGATCATTTTTAGCTATTCCTGCACTTTCTGCTCTAAAATGGGGCAGAAAGCTGCCTAACATCTTTGGACTATGTCACATATCCCCCTCCCCAGCTCACACCTACTGGGGTGAGCGGCCATGGACCTCACTGGGGTGAGCGTCCTACCTGAAATACTTGAGCTAACTGCTCAGTACAACATTAAGTATTTACATGACACGAATATGAACTTCATTATAAATTTACCAACCGAAAAGGGCATTTTTTTTTTCCCCCATATTGTAAGCTACCAATATTTTTTCTCTTATACTACAGCCTTGTAATCTTAAGGGCCATCAACCCTGTATATTAATTTGTAGTTTAGCTACATTTTCAACACAGAGAACCAATATAACATTGTAATATTGACAAAATGCTTATTTGCATAGTTAAGTGTCCGTGACATAGTCCACACGTGTAATAAAAAAATAAAATCGGTCAGTTCCCCCAAACATTTTTTTTTTTATTTTTTTATTTTTTTTTTGACTTCCAGTCTATTGCATCCTTTGACTTTATTTCATAGCCCGCTGCAACCTGCAAATGACTGGACTGTTTCTTTAGCTTCTGATGAGACCCTTGGACCAGATTCTCCTTGGCTCCACAGTGTGGTCCAGATTGGTGAGATATGGAACTATTCAGGCGCCGTGTTAACCTTCGTTGTTTTTTCTTTTCAATCTTTGATTTCCCTTTTGTGGCCATTACCAGGCCTTTGGGTTTTGGAGACCTAGTTGCCTCTGTACAAACGTAATCCATATTAACCATGTCATCAGGATCTGTCAACATGTTTGTTTTTTCAGGAACTGCCACCCACTTGGCTAAAACATCTTCTGTGTTGTCCTGGGTGTGTCCACTAGTTTGATAATCTTCTGGACAATGTAAATGAAATTGAGGATCTGGATTTTTGAATTCCAGATCAGGGAGAATATTCTCAGGAGGGTGCCTATCTGTTTCTGGAATAACAGCAGCACAATCAAAGTCAATTCTTTCTCCTTCCTCTTTGTCATCAGTGAGGGCATTGAGTTTACTTTCCCTGGTCTCCTTTTGTGACCGTGTCTCTTTTAGCCTTGGAATCTCTTTCTCCAACTTCATCTTTATAGCAAATCGTAATATTGCAACAGCATTGAAGATACACGTATAGGAACGTACAGCTTGCTTGGTTAGGAGGTAACAACATTAATACTAGAAAACAAAAGCACCCTTTTTGACAGCACTCGTTGTATATGACCACCTTTGAAAAAGCGCCTCAGCGAAACGTGCGTCAGGTGGGAGGCGGCTACGTCATGACGCTCACATGCCGGTTAGAGGGTGAGAGGCACTGCTAAGTGCCGGTTTGCTTGCTAGGAGGTACCTCGAGTGGTTAACTGGTAATGTATACACTTAACCAAAGGATTGTATACTCTATGAGCATTTTGTGTAAACTGCAGCATTACTGAGCCCTATTGGCATTTATGCTGGCACTGTAGCTATAATCGAGCTGCACGTGTGTGTATTATCGCACGGCTCTGTATACTCACAGAAGGTACCGTATATACTCTAATATGGGGGAACAAACTTAATGGTATTTTACCATCTGCAGGATTAATCAGCTTCCACAACCATGATGTTGGTTTTGTGGATATAACGCTGCTGCAGTGAGGGTGTTTTGAACTGTATATATATTTTTACCCCTCCTTGTTTTGTTCCACCTTATAACAGGAGCTGATTTACGTCTGCTGTTTGCATCAAACCATCCCCTCTTTTATGTTTGTTTGTTGTCACACTGCAGTATATTTGTTGCTTTATATCGCACATTTTATTAAGGGGCTTTAACTGGATACGGACTAGATCCGTGCCCCAGAGCCAGTCATCACACTTTGTGAGCTCTTGTGCCCAATATACACTACTGTCATCACTTAGACAGTGAGTTAACATCCATCTACTATATACCCATTATCTTCAAGAGGTATATACATGTGTAAGATCAGTCTCATGTGTATATTCGTTGCTGTATATCGCACATTTTATTAAGGGGCTATAACTGGATACGGACTAGATCCGTGCCCCAGAGCCAGTCATCACACTTTGTGAGCTCTTGTGCCCAATATACACTACTGTCATCACTTAGACAGTGAGTTAACATCCATCTACTATATACCCATTATCTTCAAGAGGTATATACATGTGTAAGATCAGTCTCATGTGTATATTCGTTGCTGTATATCGCACATTTTATTAAGGGGCTATAACTGGATACGGACTAGATCCGTGCCCCAGAGCCAGTCATCACACTTTGTGAGCTCTTGTGCCCAATATACACTACTGTCATCACTTAGGCAGTGAGTCAACATCCATCTACTATATACCCAGATTCTTCAAGAGGTATATACATGTGTAAGATCAGTCCCATGTTACCTGTTTTATTTACACAGGCTTTTTAAACTTTTGATTGCTGCACTAGGAGGTTTACTCTCATATATGGGTTTCTTCTCTGCCATTAGTCAGTCTGGTTAGATTTTGATCAACCACCTAGTTTGCAGTTTAAGGACTAATTAATGTTGTCTGTTTTTTGTGTTTTGTTACCAATGTCAGTTGGATTTTTGGTTCTAATGTTTTGACAATTATTTTAACCAGTTGAATTAAAAGATTACATTTTAAATCATTCATCTTTACACTATCATATACAACGAGTGCTGTCAAAAAGGGTGCTTTTGTTTTCTAGTATTAATGTTGTTCTCTCTCTCCCCTTATTGCACCGTTGTTTATATCACATATTTATTTGAGGCAGACGCGAGGGTTCCCTTTCTCTTCCCCCTTCCCTAGAGTATACTTGGTTAGGAGGTAGGATTGATAGCCCGACTGAACCACTTTAGCCGCTTCTCCCATGTCCGTCATCTGTTTCAGAGCGAGGTTTAACTCTGTTTCATTTTCTCTATTCTTGACCTGCAGCTGCAGGTGCTCCTTCCGGGTCTTGTCCAGCTCCAGCTGCAGCCGGGCCCCCTCATTTGCCGTGTGGTCCAGCTGCTTGTAGATATCGGCCATCTCGCTTTTATAGCGCAGTGTCAGGCAAACCACCTGACGGACGGACACCTCCTCTCTCTTGGCGCACTGTATCTCGCGCTCAGCCATCTGCTTCTGCAGCTCTTCAACCTGATCGTGCCAGACCTCCCTCAGGGTCTTCACCTCTTTCTGGTGCTTGCTCTGGGTTTGCATCAGCGCCTCCATTTTTTGGAGCTCTGCAGTTTGTGTCGCCTGGATCGCCGCTGATTCTGTATTCTGCAGTGCTTCCTGCATTTCTAACTTTTCCTGGATCAATTGCTTCTCCACTTTTTCTGCTTGGTGAAGCTTCTCATCACCTTCACTGATCTGGTCAGTCAAGTCTGAATTTTTCTGTGTCAGACTTACATTCTCTCTTTTTACAGTCTCTAAATTACTCAGGGTATTCTCATAGGTTTTCTTCAATGTACACAGCTCTGTGCTGCGAGCGTAGACCTCATGGCGTGAGAGTTCCAGCTCTGCTTTAAGCGCGCTAGCCTCTTGCCGAGAAACCCCCAACTCTGTGATGAAGTTTTGCACATCTTTCTGGGACATCTCATAGCATAGTTTCCAGTCAGTTCTTGTTTTCTTTGATCCGCTTGGCTCTCTGCCTATGATGGTAGCAGTAGCCTTTGTCATCTCTAGGCGTGTCGTCATTCCTGGGACGATTGCGCCAGGCCCTATGGGCTGTTGCTCATCTTTCTGACGCATGTCCTGACAGTGCAGGTTCAAGTGGCTCGGTCACTTCCCCTGTGACTTGAGGAACAGTTTTCTTTCTTTTTGCTTTATTAGCTCCAGAGATATCAGTGGTACTGGGCACACACTCACTGGTATCAGCTTCCACATCTTGCTTGCACTCACAGGGCGTTGCTTGCTTTTGCAGCTGTTTGTCTTTGAAAATTTTGGGGCACACATCTTCCATGTGACCTACTTCACGACAGGCCCAGCATACTAAATTCATCTGTGGGTACGGCTCTCCTCCAGGGTCGTGATCATAGTATGGCCTGAAGGGACACTGTTTTGTATGGTTACGTACATTACACAACAAACATTTCACGTCGGCCATTTTAGAAACCCGGCAGGGACAATTTGCTAGCTGCAATTTCACTTACTTCAGCAGCTTACATACAGCACTTGCTAGCTGCAAATTCACTCACTTCAGCAAAAGGCATAAGCTTTACAAACAGCACTTGCTAGATGCAAAAAAAATTTTTCTCTTCAGCAAAACATTTTGGTTTTCTGTTTGGGTTCAGGGTGCTATTGCATCCACACTTCGCACATTCTCTGTGTATGCTAGAAGCACAACTGATATACACAGCGGGACAGACTTCACTCATAGCATCTGTACTTTAGTTCAGCTGGGCGGCCATTTTAACCCCCCGCATTTATTTGCAAACCCACAGACTTTTTAGTGTCTGCCCGCATTCTCCACCATATGTGACAAACGCCCCTCTTTTGTAGTGCTGACGTCTGTCTGGGTTCTTCCCGACACAGTCTTCTAGGGTTATTTAATACAAAAACAGGATCATGCAAAGTATTAAGCTGCTTAAATCAGGCTTCTGCCTGCTTTATTTTCATCCATATATACACAAAAATATGTGAGCAAACTGTGATTTTATTTTTGTGTATATATTTATTCCGAGGGTGAGACTAACATCAAAGAAGTAGGAGAAGAAAGATACAGACGCAAGGCGGCGAGGAAAAATCCAGAAGACAGAAAGGAGACGAAAGAAGGAAGAAGAAAAAAGAAGAAAGAAAAGGGAGTCTTAAAGATACCTTGATGCGACAGCATTCGCACAAGGCCGTGTGAGTGTTAACAATTATTTTACACACACAAAACCCTTCATATTGTCATATAACATTACACAACCATTTAGGTTTTACCAGCCTTCCACCGGTGCTCCCCCATCCCCCCTTTTTTTCTTGTCTCATTTGTTGAAGGATCCTGGGTTGATCCTTTATTGGGGTCTTTAGAGTCACAGGCGGAAATGAAGCAGAGGGATACCTTGCCTACCACCAAGGTTGCTATTCCCCCCTTTACTATACCCACCATCCCCCTAGGTAGCGCCCGGGTTTTTTGTTCTCCATTCTTGTTGGTGATAGCCCCAGATTTTCCAAGGCAAGTTTTAGAATACTCGTCGGAGCCCCTGTACTCTCCCTTTACCTTTAGAGGTAGACGCCTCGGATATCGGAGCAGGAGCCATACTCTCACAATGATAATCTCCTCAGGATAAATTACATCCATGTGGGTTCTTCTCAAAGAAATTTTCCACCGCAGAGCAAAACTACGACTTTGGTTACAGAGAACTTTTAGCCATCAAACTTGCTCTACAAGAATGGAGACATCTCCTGGAGGGTACCGTAAATCTTTTTTCAATCCTCACGGATCATAAAAACCTATTGTATATTGAAGGCGCTTGTCGCCTCGGTTCTCGTCAGACCCGCTGGGCTCCCTTCTTCTCAAGGTTCAATTACATTATTTCTTACATTCCCAGAACCAAGAACTTGAAGGCTGATGCCTTATCTCATCAATATGTTGGTGAAGACAAGTCCGAAGACGTCCCAGAGAGCATCTTTCCTCCTAAGTGTATTATCTCTGCAAATTCTTTTGACTTGCTGGACAAGATATTGGAAACACAAACACTCATTCCCGAGGGTATGGAGGCACCAGAGGGTTGCTTGTACTGTATGCCTTTCCACAATTCCACAGGAAGATCCTTGAGTTGGGTCACTCCTCCAAATCTGCCGGTCACCCTTGCACTAAAAACTTCGGATTTAATCAGACGCACTTTTTGGTGGCCGAATATGCTGAAAGACATTAAGGAATTTATTGGTTCTTGCTCCACCTGTGCCCGAAACAAGTCCGCTCGCAACAAGTCATCTGGTCTGCTTCGCCCTTTGCATATCCCGGATCGCCCCTGGACACACCTTTCAATGGACTTTATTGTCGAACTCCCAGTCCCTAATGGTATGAACACCATTCTTGTCATTGTGGATAGATTGTCAAAACAAGCTAATTTCATACCTCTCAAAGGCCTTCCCAATTCTGCCACTCTGGCAGACATATATGTTAAAGAAATCTTCCGGAGCCACGGAGTCACTGTCTCTATTGTCTCTGATCGCGGTTCACAGTTCGTCTCAAACTTTTGGGGCGCTTTCGCCCAAAGACTGGATATCTCACTTCTTTTTTTCTTCTCGGTATCATCCCCAAACCAACTGTCAGACAGAGAGAACTAATCAATCTCTTGAGCAATATATCAGATGCTTTATCTCTGCGCACAAGATAACTGGGTAGACCTACTCCCATGAGTCGAATTCGCTCACAACTCTCTCAGGGACGAGTCCACCCAGAAGTCCACCCAGCCCGCCTGCCTATCTCCTCGAAACCTTCTGAGTCCCGGAAGCAGATTCCAGGGTAAACTCCCTCCAGAATTCTTGAAGGCGGATTAAAAAAAACCTCCAGGAAGCAGTCCTCAGACAGAAGACACAGGCCATCGCCATCGCCCAAAGGCATCCAGGTTTAGGCCAGGAGACAAGGTGTGGCTATTTTCAAAAAATATAAGACACCCACGCTGAAACTGGCTCTAAGGTTCCTGGGCCCATTCACCATTATTGAACAAGTCAACCCTGTGACGTATCACCTTTAACGGCCTCAGTCTATGAGAATTCCGTCAGTTTTCCATGTATCTCTACTGAAACCAGTTGTTCAGAGCTGCCAATTCCCGGATGGCTCTCCTAGACCACCACCGGTTATTGTCCAGGGCCAAGAGGAATTCAAAATCCAATCTATAATCAACTTCAGGTACTCTACAGGAGCTGTCCAATTCCTGGTACATTGGAAGGGTTTCGGACCCGAAGAACGCATCTGAACAAACCACAAGACTTCTGGAACAATGTCCTTTGGACAGACGAGACCAAAGTGGAGATTTTTGGCCATAATGCACAGCGTCATGGTTGGCGAAAACCAAACACAGCATATCAGCGCAAACACCTCATACCAACTGTCAAGCACGGTGGTGGAGGGATGATGATGTGGGCTTGTTTTGCAGCCACAAGACCTGGGAACCTTGCAGTCATTGAGTCGACCCTGAACTCCTCTGTATACCAAAGTATTCCAGAGTCAAATGTGAGGCCATCTGTCTGACAGCTAAAGCTTGGCTGAAATTGGGTCATGCAACAGGACAATGATCCCAAGCACACCAGCAAATCTACAACAGAATGACTGAAAAAGAAAAGAATCAAGGTGTTGCAATGGCCCAGTCAAAGTCCAGACCTCAACCCGATTGAAATGCTGTGACGGGACATTAAGAGAACTGTGCATAAACCAATGCCCACAAACCTCAATGCACTGAAGCAACATTGTAAAGAAGTGGGCCAAAATTCCTCCACAAGGTTGTGAGAGACTGATAAAGTCATACAGAAAATGATTACTTCAAGTTATTGCTGCTAAAGGTGGTTCTACAAGCTATTGAATCATAAGGTGTACTTAGTTTTTCACACATGGCTTCTCCATTTTGGCTTTATTTTTGTTAAATAAATCATGACACGGTGTAATATGTCATGTGTTGTTGTTCACCTGTGGTTGTTTTTACCTAATTTTAAGACCAGCTAAGGATTGTTATTATGTCCTGATTTGTAAAACCCTAGATTTCAAAGAGGGTGTACTTTCTTTTTCACACAACTGTATATAAGACAAGCGTATAAGGGACTGGGGGATATTGGGTGCCCGCACTTTTTGAAGACAAGCTGGAGACAAAAATATAAAGAAAATAAGATTATTAAACCTCACAATGATTAAATGCCAACATGGGACTTCTCATGACAAATACTTTGTGCAATGTGACTTTACCAAACTTATTGACTTCTCTATATGAACCAGAAACCAGGGTTAATCACATGTATTATACTAAGGCCAAATACCACATCACATGTTTTTGCTTTTAACAACTATTCATCACATTTCTCTACACATCGGTACCGTAGTAAAGTAAGCAATACCGCAAACATTTTAGCACATAGTCCAGGTGGAACTGCCTTTCCTTTGTACATAATGTAATGGCAAATATAGATTGTAAGCTCCTTGGAGCAGAGACTCCTCTTCCTTAATGTTACTTTTATGTCTTAAGCACTTATTCCCATGACCTGTTATTTATATTATCTGTTATTTATTTCTTTACCCCGTGTATTCCTACTTTGAAGCGCTATGTACATTAATGGCGCTATATAAATAAAGACATACAATACAATACAATATATTCACCATTATATACATAGGCAAGATACGCTAAACCAACTTAAAATAGATGATACAATAGTAATTACAATATATGACAGTACAATGTACTTTATAAGGAGACAATACCGTACAGGAATTTATGAAACAATAAGTGCAACAAAAAAAAAACTGACAAAGAAAAGGAAATTCCTGCCCCGGAGAGCTTACAATCTAAGTGGTACTTTGGAAACTTACAGAGACAGCAGGTGAGGGAATAAGTGCAGTAGATGGCAGTGCTTGGACACAATGGTTGGAGGAGTGTCTGTGAGAGTGGGGCAGTAGCCATGATTCCAGGTTATTGGGATGCTTCATTTAATAGGCGAGTATTAAGGTTTGACTTAAAGGTGGTGAGAGAGGGTGCTTGGCGTATACTGAGTGTGAGGAAATCCCACAGGTAAGGGGCTGGGAGGTAAAAAGGTTTAATGTGAGAGCGAGCAATAGAGGGGAAAGGGTTGGTAAGGAGACAGTTATGGGAAGAGCAGGAGCATAGCGAGAGGTCAATGCTGATATTTTAGCCATACCATGAATGTGAGTGGAGCACGAAAGGGAGGAGTCATGTCACTCCTAGGCACTGTGCTTTGGCGACAGGATCTATGGTAGTACTGGTTACTGTGATGGAAAAAGGGGGATATTAGGGCAGATTTAGGTTTAAATATGAGAATACCAGCATTATTCCTTGATCTATATCTATATACAGTAGTGGTACTGTTTGAGGCTGGAATCCATTGTTTTTTTCTTCTGTTTTTCTGCTCTGACTCTGTGTCTTCTAAACTTCATGTGTGTGAGAATCTTATCATCTGATTGGAAAGAGCAGCTGACTAGTCCGGTACACAGACATCGAGACAGGAATATGCTGAAGGTTATTTGCTAAATACAAATCATTCAGTCACTGTAAACATTCTGGTCACAAGGTATCCTCTATTCTCTATTTTGTGCAGCAAAGTACCCATGAGTAAACTTGAATGTCTTCCAGGGGTATGTATGTATATATATATATATATAGTGTTCGACAAACCTATACATTTGCTCGCCCCGGGCGAGTGGATTTAACCCCCGGGCGAGTAAATATTGGCCCAAGCAGCACACGTTTGGTACTAGGTGGCGAGTAGATTTTTTTGTGTGGCGAGTAGATTTTTTGGTGATTTGTCAACCACTGTGTATATATATATATATATATATATATATATATATATATATATATATATATATGCGCAGCGGCTGTTATTCGAACAAATCTCGAAATGGATTTTGAGATCTCCCCGTGATCCTAACTAGTTTTGCCAGGTCAGACTATAATGGCCCATCGGATTAACATAGCAGGGGTCTCTGCTGTGTGAGTCCTTCCGGGGTCCGCCTTTCTGTAAAAGACACGCAGTAAGAGATTGGCTGAATCAGTTACTCTAACTGTGCGCCTCTCTCTTAATTTTAAACATTACAGTAATGTTGAATCATATACACCACGATACTGGATGTGTAGCAGAATAATCCTTTAACATTGAGTGTTCCATGGTTGTGACTGGCTGTGGGATCTTGGCATATATGTTTGCAGAGTTTGCAACGTGTGTTGTTGCACTGTTTTGTTCCATTGTCAGTGTCTTTAAGTTCGTTATGAAGTTTTCTGTTTACCAATTTCTGTTGAGGTTTTGTGGTTGCCAGAACGCAAAAATGGGAGGTTTGGGAAATATTTCTTTTAATGTCACATCCTCTGCCAGCTTGGGTTGCAGATCTTTGATTATTTTTCGTATACCCTCTAGGGTAGGGTTGAATGTGGCCACTAGTGGTACATATGTGGTAGGTTCTTTCTGTCTGTATTGTAGCAGGTGTTCTCGTAGGGCTTTTAGTGCAGATGTAATAGTGTTGGCAATAGTTTTTGGTTTGTATCCCTTCTGTCTTAACGATTCGGTCAGGGTTGTGAGATGCCGGTTTCTGTCTTCAGTGTCAGAGCATATGCGGTGGTATCTTATAGCCTGGCTGTGTATGATACCTTGTTTGGTATGAGTGGGAAGGAAGCAGGAGTTGTGGAGGTAACTGTATCTGTCTGTTGGTTTCTTGTATACAGATGTATGTAGTTTGCCCCTTTCAGTGTTACTGTTGTATTTAGAAAGTTTACTAGGTTTGGACTCAAGGTTTTTGTATTGTTGGTATATGCATACCCCCTTTTAACATGTGATCATTTATATTTTCCCTGTGTCCCTTATTTCTCTCTTCTCCCTTCCCTTCCTTCCATACTTTACATTACAAAATGGAGGATCCCAAGAGGTTTGAGAGTTTCTAAAACCCCTACATTTGGTATGGAAGATAAGAAATTTCTGGCTGAGTGGACAAATATATTAGACCAGTGTTCCATTAGTCTAATGAAATTACTTATCCCAGAAAGAATTAAAGAGTTACTTAAAATTGATAAAGAAATAGTCCTTTTAAAGGAAGAAACAATGAAAATATCAGACCATAAGGACTTAGCTCAAAAGATTCAGGAGCTCAATAGAAATTAAAAAAAACGTATGATTGTTAATAATAAGAAGTAGCAAAGGGACAAATTAGATTATATGCTTCATTGCAATAGGGATTGGGATACTAATAGATCATATCTCAATACAAAAAAAAAGGTCACCAGGTCAGTCAAACACTTATTAAAGTTTAGATTTGACCCCGGGCCTAATTACTAGTGAAAAAATAGGATGGTATCCGCCTAAAACTCATTATGTCCCTAACCCAAAAAAAACAAAGGGGGAAAAAAGTATCCCGCATGTCCCACCTAATATTAGGGAAAATCAAACTGATAATATTGTCAATAATAAAAAATCTAAAGATAAAAAAAAGATCAGTGATCACCAAATCGAATTGATTTTTGCCTTTAGTAACATCCTCCTCTGAGCCTGTTGCCGAGATGGGGGCTAGAAGAAAGGATCCCCCTTTTCAGGAACATTGGATTCCCAAGACTCAGAAAAACTGTGGCGGGTAGAGCACCCCCCCCCCCCCATTACATTATCAAGAGATCCCCATGAGGAGAAAAAGAAGCTACCAAGAAGAGGAGTATGAGGAGGGAGAAAGTCTGCCCTCCATAAGATATAAACAACACTAGATGTGCTCAAGTCTAATTGGATCTACAATTTGTCAGACGTCAATCTGACATCCCATAACATGAAAGTATTTATTTATTTATTTATAAAACATTTTACCAGGAAGTAATACATTGAGAGTTACCTCTCGTTTTCAAGTATGTCCTGGGCACAGAGTTAAGACAAATAATACATGATTACAAATACAGTTACATAAATGAACAGGGTATACATTATATACAAGACATTGTGTGCACAGTTAAAGAAAATATATATTATGGGCGTATGAAACAGTTACAGACCAGATTTAAATGTGAGACAGCCTTAGATTTGAAAGCACTTAAACTGGTGGTGGATGTGAGAGTCTCTTGTAGGTTGTTCCAGTTTTGGGGTGCACGGTAAGAGAAGGAGGAACGGCCAGATACTTTGTTGAGCCTTGGGACCATGAACAGTCTTTGGGAGTCTGATCTCAGGTGATAAGTGCTGCATGTGATAGGGGTGAGGAGCTTGTTCATATAGCTGGGTAGCTTGCCCATAAAAAATTTAAAGGCAAGACAGGAAAGGTGAACTTTGCGCCTAGACTCGAGTGATGACCAATCTAGTTCTTTGGGCATTTCGCAGTGATGTGTGTTGTAGTTGCATTGGAGAACAAAACGACAAATTGAATTGTAGAGGGTGTCAATTTTGATAAGGTGGGTTTGAGGTGCCGAGCCATATACTATGTCTCCATAGTCAATAATTGGCATTAGCATCTGCTGTGCGATACGCTTTCTGACCAGGAGACACAGGGAGGATTTGTTCATGTAAAGTACCCCTAGCTTGGCATAGGTCTTGGTTGTCAGGGTATCAATGTGCATCCCGAATGTTAAGTGGGAGTCAAACCATAAGCCCAGGTATTTAAAACTAGTGACAGGGGTTAGGGTGGTATTAGCGTTGGTTCTAATCAGGAGCTCAATCGCTGGAATCTTTAAAAATTTAGTCTTGGTCCCAAATACCATTGGATAAGAGTTTGAGTTTCTGTCCCTCTCCTAAAAATTTTGATCTATATGTGGACCTTCAAATTTTTTAAGAAAACTCACCTTAAAACGGTTTGGTAAAATAGGTTATTTGGAGGCCACACTGGTGAGATCTGATTTAGAGATAAATCATCTTGATAGCACTTCCAAGAGAGCAGGTATTCTGGATCTAGTAGATCTATTGGAGGAAGGTGATACAGTGGGAGATAAGATAATCCACCAGCCATTATTCACTCCAGTTTCAGACCTACTTCGATCATTTACCCTTATCATGCAAAGGGACAATTTGTCGAAACTTTCAGCAAATTGGTAGAGGAAAACTTTCTGAAACTCTGCTCTGGCCAGAAAATATTTCAACATAATTTAAATCAATTTGAACAAATTGCCATTAAGGAATTAAAAGATAATAAAAATATTGTCATCAGGGTTGCAGATAAAGGAGGTGAGATAGTGGTTCTTGAAGCCTGCTGCCTATTGGCGCACCAGGCTCCATACGTCCTTCTGGATACTGATCACACTTAAAATTATCTGAAAGAGCTTAAAGAACTACTGGATACGGTGACAGCTAATAGTATTAAAAAAAAAATAATAATATGATTTTTTTGTGCAATAGGGAGCCAGTGATCCCTATAATGTACCCTATCCCCAAAATCCACAAATCTTTGGTGTCACTGCTTGGACGACCCATAGTGTCCGGGATAGATTCTTTCACTAGTAATATATCTGCATATATTGATTCTTTTTTACAACCTTTAGTTTTCAAACGACCATCTTTTTTTAAAGACACCACCCACATTCTTCAAATTATGTCAGATATAGAGTGGTTAGACACATTAAGACTAGACACCATAGATGTGACATCTCTCTATACGTGTATCCCCCATATAGGTGGGGTTAAGGCTGTACAGTATTTATTGGAGGTCCAAAATGTTGCACAACATCCAATGTGAATTTATTTTAGACAGTAGCCTGTTTATACTGCACATCATTATTTGCTTTGTGGGTCTAAATTCCATTGTCAGGTCTGCGGTACCACCATGGGCACTAAATTTGCACCCTCTTTCGCCAAACTCTATATGTGATATTGAAAAAGAGTGGTGCTGCCCTCGACCGATTTGTCTCCTCCGCAATTAGAACTGTGGATGAGATACATTAATGATGTTATTATCATTTGGAATGGAAGCCAGAAATCCCTTTTGGGCTGTTGCACAGTTAAATGTTAATCTATTTAATTTAAATTGGAATGGAATCCCTGGGAACTAGAGCGGGTTTCTAGATGTATGTATGTGTGTATGTATGTATGTATGTATGTATGAATGTCTTTATTTATATATATAGCGCCATTAATGTACATAGCACTTCACAGTAGAAATACATGAGACAATCATATAAATAACAAATAATACAAATAACATATCATGGGAATATGTGCTTCATACATAAATTTAACATTTAGGAAGAGGAGTACCTACTCTGAAGAGCTTACAATGTAATTAGTAGGTAGGAAGAACGTACAGAGACAGTAGGAAGGCATTCTGGTAAGTGCTTCTGCAGGGGGCCAAGCTTTATGTATCATGTGTATAGTATTAGCCATGGTGCTACTCATATGCTTCTTTAAGCAAGTGTGTCTTAAGGTGTGTCTAAAAGGTGGATAGAGAGGGTGCTAGTCAGGTATTGAGGGGAAGGGCATTCAAGAGGTGAGAGGCAGTCAGTGAAAAAGGTTTAAGGTGGGAGAGGGCTTTAGATACAAGGGGGTAGAGAGAAGTCATCCTTGAGCAGATTGCAAGTATCGGGAAGGTGCATAGCGAGAAATTAGGGCTGAGATGTAAGGAGGGTCAGAAATGTGCGAAGCTTTAAAAGTGAGGAGGAGAATTGAGTGCGAGATGTGAGATTTGATAGGAAGCCAGGAGAGTGATTTCAGCAGGGGAGATGCTGAAACAGATTTAGGAAAGAGTAGACTGATTCTGGCAGCAGCATTTAGGTTAGATTGTAGGGGAGACAGGTGAGAGGCAGGAAGGCTGGACGGCAGGCAGTTACAGTAATCGAGACGTGAGAGAATAAGGGCCTGAGTCAGAGTATTAGCAGTCGAGCAACAGAGGAAAGGGTGTATCTTTGTAACATTACGAAGGATAAAGTGACAGGTTTTAGATACGTTTTGAATGTGAGAGGAGAATGTGAGAGAGGAGTCGAGTGTGTCCGTAGGCAGCGTGCTTGGCTACTTGGTGAATGATAGTACTTCCAACAGTAATGTGGAAGGAGGTAGTGGGGCCAGGTTTGGGAGAATGTATGAGCAGGTCTGTTTATGACATGTTAAGTTTAAATCGGCGGAAGACCATCCAGGATGATATCGCAGAGAGACATTCAGAAACTTTGGTCTGTATAGCAGGTGTAAGGTCAGGGGATAAAAAGTAAATTTGTGTCGTCAACATAGAGGTGATATTTAAACCCAAGAGATGTGATTAGGTCACCTAGAGAGAGTGTGTACAGTGAAAAGAGAAAAGGTCCCAGGACAGAGCCCTTGGGTACCCCCATGGAGAGATCGATAGAGGAGGAGGTGTTAGCAGAAGAAACACTGAACGTACAATGGGAGAGGTAAGAGGAGATCCAGGATAGAGTTTTGTTACGAATACCAAGAGTATAGAGAATGTGAAGGAGAAGAGGGTGGTCCACGGTATCAAATGCTGCAGAGAGGCTGAGTTCTATGAGCAGAGTGTAATGACTGGCTTTGGCAGCATGGAGGTCATTAGTTATTTTAGTGAGGGCTGTTTTAGTCAAGTGAGCAGTACATAAGCCAGATTGTAGAGGGTCTAGGAGAGAATAGATGTTGAGAAAATGGAACAAATGAGAGAATACAAGACGTTCAAGGAGATTAGAGACAAAAGGCAAGAGGGAGACAGGTCAATAGTTAGAAAGAGAGGTAGAGTCAAGCTTGCTGTTTTTTAGTAATGGTATAACTGTTGCATGTTTGAAGGAGGAGGGAAAGGTACCAGAGTAGAGGGAGGAGTTAAAAATGTGTGTGAACAAAGGGATTATATTAGGAGCAAGAGGTTTTAGAAGGTGATAGGGAATGGGGTCAAGAGGGCAAGTGGTAGAGGGAAAAGAGGAGATCAACAGTGACACATCCTCCTCTGAGACAGCGGAAAAAGAGTCAAGGAAGGCAGGAAGAGAGTTAGGAAGCGGTGCATTATGGGAGGAGGAAACAGAGGGGATGTTCTGACGTATGGATTCCACCTTTTCCTTAAAATGGTCAGCAAAGTCCTGAGATGAGATGGAGGAAGAAGAAGAGGCAGCTGAGGATGGTCTGAGTAGAGAGTCAAAGACAGAGAAGAGTTGGCATTAGTTAGACTTGTGCATGTTGATTAGTGAAGAATGTGTGAGATTTCCTCCAGAGGCAGTCAGAGGAATTGTTATGGATTGCAGGTAGCTTAGGACATATAAAGCATAATTAATACAGGTCACAGGTACATATAGAGTACATATATAGCTTATGTACAGCTTGGAGCATATTGTCAATATCTTAGCTTTTCTGATCTTAGAAATAAGGGTTGTTTTGCTAAGAAAAGGACAGGATATTTGTACATAGGTACTGAGACATAAAAGAGGAAGTAACTCGGGTAAACAAGCTGTGGTTAGGCGTTGTGGTCAAACTGTAATTTCTGCTGATAAACATCATACGTCAGTAGCCACAGAGTATGGTCAAATATCATGTACGCAGCAAACAATAAGACTCCATATAAGTCAGGGTGACAGGTAATTAGATTAGAACCGAAGTGAGAGTGGGAGACCACACAGATGAGACTTATCTGAGACTGGCTGACCTATGGTAATATCTTTTGGTTTGTGAGTATGACATGCATATTAGCTAAATAATCTCTGCATAGTTAGAAATGGATTGTTACTGTTAGCTGTTAGCTTACAAGTTAGCTTGTTGTGATATTTCTGATTATTTTGTTGTGATACAATAAACGACAAACCTTATCTTATACAAACTCTGAGTGACCTTTCTTTATAATAATCTCACAATACTCTTGTATCTTAGAGTGTGAACCGAGAATCTACACATACGACATCGTGGTCTGTGTTTTTGCTTAGTGCAGAATATAACTTACCACGAGGCATTACTTGGGAGAAGAAGGTTGGCAGCGAGCCCAGATTTGAATGAGTGGAGGAATACAGCATGCGCGTGTGGAAATTTAGTCAGGGTATGGGATTAGAAGGGTGAGGATGGTAGAGAGAAAGCAGGGCATGTAAATCAAGAGAGGAGGAAAAGGCAGAGTTGTTGTTCCTGACCAGGTTATAAGGGTCTGGAGCAGAACCGAGAGGAGAGGGAGGAGCGTAAAGTGGAATGAAAGGCTAGTAGGTTAATAGAGCACAGGTTTCTGCAGAGATGAGGTGTAGATGGAGATGGAGAAGGGGAGAAGCGAGAGAGAGAAAATTAGATGAGGTGATGCTCAGAGAGAAGAAACGGGGAAGCAGAGAAATCAGAAAGATACATTTTTTTGTGAAAACCAGGTCTAGGTATTGGCCATCCTTGTTGGCTGCAGTCCACTTTTTATGGCCAAAAGAAGAAGTTAGAGAGAGAAAGCGGGAAGCCCAAGGGGGAGGGGGTCATCAATGTGGCAGTTGAAGTCTCCAAGGAGAAGGACAGAAATAAAGAGAGCCAAGATTCAAAGTGAGAGATAAAGGCAGAAGGGGGATGAGTAGAGGTAGGTGGGTGATAGATGAACGCCACGTGGACAGGGAGAGGAGAAAAGATCTGGACTGTGTGAGCTTCAAAGGAGGGAAAAGCAAGAGTGGGAGTAATAGTAAGGGTTCTGTAACAGCAGATAGAGGAGAGGAGGAGCCCCACGCCTCCACCCCTGCCATCAGTGTGCAGAGAAAGAAATGCGACCATAAGAGAGGGCAGCAGCCAGAGCAGAGTCAGACTGAGTGAACCAGGTCTCAGTTATAACAAATAGGAGCAGAGAGTGAGAGAGAAAGGAGTCATGTACAGAGAGGAACTTGTTAGAAATGGAGCGAGCATTCCAAAGGACACAGGAGAATGGGAGAGAGGAGGGAGGGTGGCAGGGGATGGGTATGAGGTTAGAGGGGTGACACCAGAAGGAGTGGAAGTTGTATGTGGGAAGAGAGGACAAGAGCATGTAGAAATAAGGCAGGGACCAAGGATTGGAGAGATATCCCCAGAAGCAAGGAGGAGAAGCATGGATAGAAAGAGAATGTGTGAGGATGATAGTAACAGACATAATTGAAGTTGAAAAGGGACAGGAACCCTCTGAGTTTTATGAAAGATAAAGATAAAAATTGAAGTCCCAAGTACCATGGGAGACAAAAGCCAAATAAAAACAGGGATAGTAAAAAAAAGTACCGCTCAACCCCATTATAACGCGATCCGTTACAGAGCGAATCCGCTTATAAAGCGATGGAAGCGTGGCTCCCAATTTTTGTATTTATGAATACTTTACAACACGATTATTGGTATCTTAAATACTTTATTGTACAATGCATACAATTGTACTTTATTTCTAATGCGATCCGCTTATAGCGCAATGTGATTCTTTGGACCCCAAGCACAGCGTTATAAGGGGGTTGAGCTGTATATAGTGTAGTATGCAAGTATGTTATTAGACTGAACAAGGGTGAGATACTGTATGCACTCACAGAATAGATAGAGTACTTATAAGTATCCATCAAGGAAGTTTGTATCAGTTTTCAGGGAAAATTTCCCAGTGATGCTTGGCAGCTACGTGTATGGAGTTCCAGATGTAATGAGTGGGGTCTGGTAAAATGCGTAGCTAAAGAAAGCCAAAACAATAGTGCAACTCAATTTATTAGCGGAACATACAGAAGTAAAAGAGAGACCCTCATTCACTAATTTGATGTGTTATTTGTGTCTCCTTCCAACGTGTTTTGTGTAATGGCACTGCTTCAGTGTCATGAAGCAGAATGCATTGGGAGAAGCAAACTGATGGAGAGAGATGAAGCACAGCCAACAGAGGCTGAACCACATGCCAGAGTGACAGCAGACACACATGCGGAAGTCAGCAGAGGAGACACCAGGTGTGCATTATTTTTGTTCAAGCCTCCCAGGTACCACCTTGTCCAACCGAAGATATATTTCCTATGCACTTTTTAGATTTTGAAATTGTGAGAAAGATGGTCTCTTTTGCTATGCTACCCTAATAAATATATTTTGTACAATAATAAATCTTTTAGGGAGATCATAAAACAGGCAACAGGGTTGATGGGTCTTTTATTTTCTCACCAGTGTATATTTTATATTTGTGGGTATTATTTGTTATAAATCACTAATCATGTTATAGTAATATGTTTTATAATTTTACTCACTTTACACTTTCACCTCTGACTAACTTAAACTAAGCGTTAATTTAATGTATTCATCATTGTCACGGGAGACAAGGCATTTGCACCTTTAAACCGGGATCATATCACTGAGCAAACCAAATGGTAAAACAAATTGTGATTTATTCAATTGAAACAGATGTACACACAGTGGATAACAAAATACAAGAGAAAAACACACTTACTGGGGGCCTGGGAAAAAATAGACTTTCCTAGATACTGCAGTCCATAAAACAAAGTTTGTAGTTGACTGGGACTTAGCCCGAAAAGTCCTGGATCTTAAATCGGCATGAAGTTCCTGGCGGCACTATTGTATCCTCTCCGGAGACACTGAAATCCCTTGACCGGAAGTTAGCACCAAAAGTTCTGGTAATCTTTTTGGCTTGAAGTTCCAGCTGCGACCGCTGCATTCTCTTCTCAGAACTTGGCTCCGAAAAGTAGGACTTAGAAAATGTCTTGCCTTGAAATTTCTGAAGTCGACTAGCGTCTATTTCTCCAAGAACATCTTTTGGTGATTTTGAATTTGTCACTATAGTCTTCGCGCTCAAAGCCATAGAGAATATCAACACCGAATTGGCTGCAGGGTTTCTTATAGTATTTTGGAGTCCATTCACAAAATACTACAGCCAATCCCAGCATGGGAACTTTACAAGCAGCTGTCTGCCAGTCTTCTGAAGCCGGGCAAGCGGATCTTCTGAATGAAACAAGGGCATGCCCGAGTTTGTCACCTTAGCCACTTGTCACACAGAAGCCACCCACTGGGCTAGGTGCCTCCAAGTCCGTAACGGCATGTATTAATCCCAGGATGTGGCATCTGTGGCTTTCAAGTATGACCCAGGGCAGACTTATTGGCACCACAAATTGATAGCCCACTAGCCCCCCTCAGAGTACCGGACTTGGAAAGTTACAGCTTATTTTATAGTGCATAAGCATAATACATACAAACATACAAGTTTAATCAAATATACTTGTACACTTTTCCCTGTCTAAGTCTTTTGGCTATGAGTGGTAGAATGGGACAATATACCTTTATTCCCACTAGCCATTTCCCTCACACACTGTAAAACTGACTTAGACTTAAGAAACATCATAGCCACATTGGCTATTAAACATTTATGAAACAAAAAAAATATTTCTAAGTTTTCATATAAGTCCCACAGTGAAATGAAAAGATGCTTAGCTTCAATCTCAGAGCTGTAGCTCCTTCCCTTAAGAAAACATAATCTTTGTTAGAACTTAAAAACACTTAGGAACATTCTCAGGGCTGTATCTCTTTCCTGTACTGAGAATTGGACACATATATAGTTGGAGTAAACCCCAGAACCTCTATACTGATTCTGGTGTACCTGGGCATATACAGGGGACCCTCACTAACTTAGGGAACCTTGACTGTACCCGGGATACACAAATCCCAATGCCCTCATTTACCTTTCTGGTCTGTGCGCTGAAGCAGGGAAACCTGGCGGTGAGTAGCTTAACTGTTTTCAAGGGAGGATTTTGACCGGGGTGATCTGTCTATATGTCCACGGGAATCTGACCTGATTCCCGGATACATTTTTGGGATGGCCAGCAACTATGGACCCTGGCTACTTAGACACAATCTGGGAACACTTTTACCGCAACCCCCACTTTGAAACTCATAGCCTCTGAGTCTCCACTGGTTAGCACTCCTGGAAAGGTAAAACACACATAAATTATTTATTGTCATACAATTACATCCATTACAGGCACATTACACATGTTGAAGAGCTGACACTCTAAAACCTGAAATAGAGCACAGAGGTACTGTAACCAGCCGGGCAAAATATCTTTATTAATGGCTGTGTTACCCACGCACCATCATAATCATTTTTTATGTCAAATATAAATTGTCCTGAGGTTTTTAGTTCTCCTACTTTTTGAGGGTGGTCTTAATTAGTGAAACAGAGGAGAAATTAAGAATAGCTCAATGCTAGGACCATTCTTCCTCTAATGTTAAAGGTAAATAAGAATTTTAAACAGTTAGTGTAAGAACCTGTGAATTGGTCATGCCTTGAAGTGGCTCGCAGGTTTATACGCTTTGGCCAAAGGGTTAACTACATTTTCAAGAGATATATACAGTAGGTATTTCACTGTGTATTTTTGTCACATTGGATGTTGCTCTGTACGTCTTTGTTACTTGTTACTGTATATACCTTTAGCCACGTCCAGTATCACTCCTTTTGACACATCTACATAAATGTATATGTATATGTATATGTATATGTATATGTATATGTATATGTATATGTATATGTATATGTATATATATATATATATATATATATATATATATATATATATATATATATATATATATATATATATATATATCTATATATATCTATATATATATATATATATATATTTTTTTATTTTTTTTTTATTTTTTTTTGTGTTAATTCTGGGGGGTTTCTTAGAGCTTGCTGGGCATCTACAGTATTTGTTTGTTGACTTACCCCGAAATTTACCAGCTCCTCAATAGGTACAGAACTGTGATACCCTAGTGCAGAAATATTCCCTCTCCCTCCGCCATCCCCCACCCACTTTTAATTTCTGTACATCCCCCCAGACACACACATCCCTCCTCATTTTATGCTTTGATATGTGAATTTAAACTGCAAACTGAAAACAAAAAGAGTTAAAAAAATTTTTTTGAATAAACTAAACCATTGGGCTTAAATATGATTGGCAAATATAACATTCATGATTGAAATAATCTAACAAGCACTTCATGTATCACATGTTTGTTTGTTATACTCTGTGTCCTGTCATTCATCCACTGAGCAGGAACAAATTTAAATACAATATCATAACAACATGGGTTGGTGGATACAATGTAACAGCCACTACACCCAATTTGTTATGCAGGCACTTAAATAAATACCAATTAAGTGTTATTGCAACAAGAATAGAATCATAACTCAAGAGCTAAGCAACCTAAACTCAGAGGTCCAAATCTAAACAGAACCTGGCAATTCAGAAGAGAGTAAAAGTGGTAAGTATACTATGTGTACGTGTGCATAGCTATGAGGCATCTCTAATAGCCAGTAAATGTTATTTTGCTCCATTATGGGTTTCCCTTAGAGAAATCACTAAATATGTGTAATACCTTCTGCTGTGGTTTTCCTAATCTGCTATATTCTGTATGTTTTATCCCAATCAGAAATTTCACTGTTCTTACTGTATGTTTGTATGTTACTCGTCTGCTGTGAGGTTTTTTTTATCTAAATCTTTTGCAATTTCTCGCATTGCTCACTTTCCTTTTTTTATTATAACTCTCCTTTTTGATTGTTCATTTTGTGCTCCTTTCATTTTGAATAATTATTTTTAGATATAATTCATATGATTATTACTTGAATCCTGGTTTCTGGTTCATGTAGAGAACTCAGTAAGTTTGGATAAGTCCACATAGCACAAAGTATTTGACATGAGAAGTCTCACGTTAGCATTTCATCATTGTGGTGTTTAATAATCTTATTTTCTTTATATCTTGGGCTCCCGCATGTCTCCAAAAAGTGTGTCACACCCAATATTTCCCTCAGTCCCTCTCATACACTTGTCTTATATATTTTCTGCTACCCAACATAACAGTGGTATTACTGTACCTACAATTGCAGTAATGGCTTATTTTTACACAACCACAGCTAGGCTAATACATTTATCACAGCTTAATACAATGTGAGGATAACACATTTTAAACATCTCGGTCACTAGTGCTTTGCGATGATGATAGTTATTGATTGAATGTGGGTTAGTTTGCAGGACCTAACTGAGAAAGATATGTTCTCAGAGGATAGGGGAGCCAGGTGTCAATATATAGTGAAAAACAAATAAGAACAAAACATAGTGCAAATACAGTTTTTAGGAAACAGAATGTGTTAGGAGAAATTCTTTCAGATGAAGACTCACATGGTTTCAGTCAAAGACAGGCATCTCAGACATCAGTGGCAAAATGCTATTTTATGCACTCACGTCTTAAGGCGGTACGGTTGGAAGAAATCCCACGCCATGACATGGATATTCCGACGTATACACCGTGTGATTTGTTCGAATAATGGCCGCTGCATCTGTACACTTTTTACTTCATTATATAATAGTAAATATTTATCACCAATTTGTGCACTATTATGTTCACTTGAGGCACTTTATGAGTAGTGATTTCTTTGATGGCACTTTGGTCGCACTAAGTAGTGCTCTTTATTACTGAAGCGCCCACTCCTGCACTTTGTAGTCTAACTGAAAAAGAGACACAATATTTTACATTTAACACTAGTTCACCTCTTGACACACTAGACATTCCCACATATTATAAGTGAATTGGATATAAAATAAAATAAGTATTGCTTGTCACCAAAATGTTCTCAAGATGCATGTTCTCTAGTCTAAGTGTTTAGCCAATAGCATTCACTATACTAATATTTATTTAATAGCTGTAACAGATACTCTGTGAATTATTTGTAGATTATTATACCTTCATGGGACCCATATTAGGGATCTTTAGAGATTATATTGTATTGTATGTCTTTATTTATATAGCGCCATTAATGTACATAGCGTTTCACAGTAGTAATACACGTGGTAATCGAATAAATAACAGATAATATAAATAACAGATCATGGGAATAAGTGCTTTAGACAAACATAACATTAAGGAAGAGGAGTCCCTGCCCCGAGGAGCTTACAATCTAATTGGTAGGTAGGGAGAACGTACAGAGACAGGAGGAGGGAGTTCTGGTAAGTGCGTCTGCAGGGGGCCAAGCTTTATGTATCATGTGTTCAGAATGTTCACAGTGCTATTCGTATGCTTCTTTAAGCAAGTGTGTCTTAAGGTGGGTCTTAAAGGTGGATAGAGAGGGTGCTAGTCGGGTACTGAGGGGAAGGGCATTCCAGAGGTGTGGGGCAGTCAGTGAAAAAGGTTTAAGGCGGGAGAGGGCTTTAGATAAAAAGGGGGTAGAAAGAAGACATCCTTGAGCAGAACGCAAGAGTCGGGGTGGTGCATAGCGAGAAATTAGGGCTGAGATGTAAGGAGGGGCAGAAGAGTGTAAAGCTTTAAAAGTGAGGAGAAGAATGGAGTGTGAGATGCGGGATTTGATTGGAAGCCAGGAGAGGGATTTCAGGAGGGGAGATGCTGAGACAGATCTAGGAAAGAGTAGAGTGATTCTGGCAGCAGCCTTTAGGATAGATTGTAGGGGAGACAGGTGAGAGGCAGGAAGGCCGGACAGCAGGAGGTTACAGTAATCAAGACGGGAGAAAATGAGGGCCTGAGTCAGAGTTTTAGCAGTCGAGCAACAGAGGAAAGGGCGTATCTTGAACAATTTAATCCATGAACAACCTACAACAAATCTACATTTCTTCAAAACCAACACGGCTACGGGGACTTTGAAGTACAGAAGGTTCTCTGCAAACTTTGATATATGTTTCATCTCAACCAGGTATTGGACAACACTCAGTTACATCTGCGGGTCAGAGATATCTATAAGTGTGAGGAGACTCATAATGGCATCCACACCCCATAAAGACTATCATGATGATGAATTGGATCCTACAAATATTATAGAAACATATATTAGTGCTGATAAGACTGATAGTAAAGAGGAACTGTTGCACTATCCTTTGCGTGAACTATTTAACATATTAACTCCAGGTAGGTATGTGTATTATTGAAATAAAGGTGGAATATTATCATTTATGCAGCAATTTACATATGATTTAGAATTATTTAATATAATCATTTTTATTGGACGAATCTCTCTGTCCATGTAAGGAAATGTCAGAGGTCAAAACATATAAAAACACGATAAGATATCTTATGTAGTGTCCACTATCCTAATGGGGTGATCATCCATGAGGTGGAATGGAACCAATTCTTGCAGGAACAATCATTGAGGGAATTAATTAGTACCCAATTAGTGGAGGCGTTAGACACTCTGTGCTGTGTCTTGGCTGGTTCAGGTAGTGACAGAATATTAAGAATCTTCACAAGATGTAGCGATGCTAAATATTCATATATTGCAGTAATATCTGATAATATACCACATGTCATTATTGTATAATACAGCAAAATATTTCCACTTGGGACCCCAGTAAAGTAGGACTCTGGCTCTCGTTCACCAGCACAACACATATTTCAGGGTCAGGATGGGAGTAACATCACCTTTTATTATTAAGATAGAACTTTACGGGATCCATGTTATTTGTAACTAACACAAGTCAGTGCTAATTTAACCTGATGTTAATCCTATGCTAAGGAGTTAAACCACGGCCACTGTATTTGCATATAATTACCTTTGTGATATGTGTTAAACTTAGGGGAAATAACGTCGTAACTAATTTAGGTTTCCTAACTGTATTTGCCCTGATATAACATAGCTTAGTGCACCTGGGCCAGGATACTTTAGAATACAGATTCTCATGGCTGACCTTCAGGTTCCTGCAAACACGCATTGTTCATATACTCCTCTCTCCACTTGCTAGGTTGATATTTTATTGTTTTCCTTTTGCTGCAGGTTGTGTGAGAGGAGACACTCTGATAGATCTCAGCTTTAGTGTCGCAATTGGTCAGCTGCTGATAGCCAGTGATTACTTCAAAGAGATCATCATGATAGAATCGTCTGATGTCAGCATAAGAGAAATAGAAAAATGGTTAAAAAAGGAGCCAGGAGCCATGGATTTCTCTCATGCAGCTATGTTTGTCTGCGAGCTTGAGGGTAAAAGGTGAAGTATATAAATATATACAGTACATATATATAAGTACAATTTTCAATCAATTCCAAATAAAATAATCTCATAAAATAATTATGTTTGGGAGAATAATCCCATATTGTGCTGCCAGGTGAGAGAAATATAGAAACCTGACACAGTTGAGGGTTTTAACTGATGAGATCCCATGTTTCTGTTAAATCATAACATTTAGTGAGGGAGATTCCCTAAACTCTCATACCCGATATCAGAGTTTAGTGAATCCCAGCTAGTGTAGTTTGGGTGTAGGTTTTTGAAACTGGATTAGAGCACTCTATCAGGGAAGCTAGGCACTAGTCTTAATGTTATTGGGTTCAAGCAGGAGGATGGATCCCAATGGCTGGAGCCTGGATCGTGACATTAGAGACGAGCTTGGTGTAGAAGTAGTTGCAGGGGCAGATCCATAGCATAGTCAAACAGGCCAGGGTCAGAACAGGTAAAGATGAATGAAGAATGGGGTCAGGGCAGACAGGCCAGACAGATAACACAGGACCGCTGGATACAAAGTCGCATTGACCTAGAAACAAGAAAAAGTAACTTGCTGGTTTATATATGAAGCCAAGGGGTATGTCAATGAGTCTGATCCACATCAGACATCAGGCATGCAGAGCAGAAGCTCAAACATACACTGTGGCAGTGGATGCTTGAAAAGCAGAGTTCAAGTCCAACGGGCCTGACAGAATCGAACATACCTCTGGAGAGGTCTGTTACTTCATGTACCTCCTCCCCAATCGGTAGGGGAAATATACACCTCAGTCCTGAAGTTATAGACCCCATGACATCAGATTAATCAGCCAGCAGTATGGATTATCCCTTGTCGTTTGCAAATTCCCATACAGTAGATAAGAGCAAACACGGTTTCTTAGATGATGAAACGTTTATTGCCTTGCAGGATAGAGTAGGATCAATACATGAAAGTCAATCATAGACTCTGCAAGGGGAAATCCCAAGCAGGCTTTATATACACTTATCATTTTCATTGTCTAACATAGGTTGCTAGGCAGAATATAATAACTACTCCCTATTCTAAACCTATCATATTAAAGGTCACTGAAAAAAGTAAAAACTGGGTAAAACAGCTCAGTACAACAACAAAATATGATAAGATACATGTTATCTCATTATTCTGTATAACTGAAGAATTGGTACTTCTGGGCTTTAAGCCATAGGTCTGGCCTTAAGAGTCTACTGCAAACGAACCTCATACTCACAATAAGCACATTCTTTCTCACAGAAATGAATTCAGGAACACAGCATGAAGAAATGATTATGGGACATGACAAGACAGACAAAATGGATTCTGAATACTGCTAATAATTAATCTCCAGAGACCCCGCCAGTTAATTTCAACCGTCGCTTCTTTTATACTTTTCGACATCTTCTTTGATAAATATTTAACTTTATTCTTGGAAATCACGGTATCCATCTCTAGTAGAGGGTATTCCTTGAAATAACACTTGGCCCGGTACCTCAATCCCTTGGAGTCTCACCCACTCCGTATTTATCTTTTGATCACATCAAGAGAGTATTGTTGCATTAGAGGGTTTTTGTCTGTTCTTTATATATATCTTCTTGGAAGGGCATGTAGGAAATGACTTGAGTGGTCAGCTTTGTAATCAATCCTTTAACGCAAGAGATAGCAATGAATATGATGACAAAAACATATACACATTTAATCAGTCCTTGCACCAGTTTCGCTCCCAGTGACCCAAACCACGTCTAGTCCCATGTCCCAGCTATAGGATTCTTTCAAGGAGTCTTCCAGCTTTGACACTACTTCTTTTATTCCTAGTATATAATATATAATATTAGCCGTATTGTCTCATACATAGGTGCAACACTTCTCCAACAACAGCACAAACATTTCTGCTCCTATAGTTGCATTAGTTTTTACTGTACCGGAACCTGTCTTTCTGAACTAGGAATAAAATCTCAGAGCTATTGTAAAGATTCTGTAATTGTCCAATAGTATTGAAAGGATCACAATACATGGTGTAATTGCAATTACCAGTAGATGTGCCTACATGTGTCATAGTCAATTTTGAGTATGTAGACTTGGGTAACATGGACAAACAAAATTATCCGCTAACGTGTGTCACAAGTAAATATTTATTTGCTTTTCATTGGTGAATGTACGGAAGTCCATGACAGAATAAGTATAATTTTCACACATTCTACCTTTCTGATCTTTCGTTTGATTTGAATACATGTACAGTAGAGGCAACTCTTATTCGAACAAAAACCAGTGGCAATTCCCCCCAAAAAACAGGAAACACCCAGGTACATGCTGGGTACATGCCTTAAACTTTCCTGAAACTAGCCCCAGCATTTCTGCATTGATTAATGGCCTATCAGATTAACAACGGGGGTCCCTGGCAGTCCCATTCAAACTGAATGGGACTGCCAGGGATCCCTGCTGTGTTAATCCTATGGGTCGTTAGTCAATGCAGAAATGCCTTAAACGTGCCTCAAACTAGCCCAGAACATACCCAGCACATACCCAGCACATACCCAGAATGTAACCCGGCTAGCTTACGGCAAATGTTCGAATAAACGTTGCCTCTACTGTACGCCTCTTCTGAATAAATATACGGCACTATATTGAGTGGTGTCTATACTCTATTTTGTGATAACCTGTTGAAGAACATTTCTACCTATATAAATAGTAGAGTGCACATTGAATCTTGACATATACTTTAATATTGATAGTCAGTCCTCGACAAATTCTGTCGCCAGGTCGCCTGAGGTGACTGCATTTTAGCCACTGGCGAGATGCTGTGGCGGGGTGCTGCAGCTGTGTATTGCAGCTTCTACGCCCATTTTCCTTCTCCTCCAGATGCCCCGGCGCACATGCGTAGGATCCAAGGGCATCTGGCACATCACGCATGTGCAGGCCTCAGACGCGCACGCGCAGAAGGATGCTCTTGCCTCCAGTGCATCATGCATGACCGCAGGCGAGCATGCGCAGAAGGATACTCGGGCCTTCGGTAAATCGCGCTAGTGCGTAGGCCCATTCGGTGATGCACACAGGCCCGGTGACGCACACATGCACAGGCCCGGTGACTTGCGCATGCGGAGGACCCCAGAAGCAGGCCGCAACATGAATGGACCCACCTGGAACCCTTCCTATTCCTGCCTCACATGAAACTCTCTGCTGCACAGGTGGGTCACCCAGTCAACAAACCAGTCAGTCACCCATGTCAGTCACCCACCCAGGTCAGTCACCCAGTCACCCACCCAGGTCAGTCAGTATAGTTTAGTCAGTCAACCCAGGTCAGTCAGTCACACACCCACAGAAACCAGTCGGTAAAGGCCAGTCGGTCACCCACCCAGGTCAGTCAGTCACTCACACAGTCAGTCACGCAAACAGTCAGTCAGTCACCCACACAGTCAGTCAGTCACCCACCCAGTCAAAGTCAATCACTCACCTAGTCAGTCACCCACCCAGTCAATCACCCACCCAGTCAGTCACCCACCCAATCAGTCACCAACACAGTCAGTCACCCACACAGTCAGTAACCCACACTGTAAGTCACCTTCCCAGTCAGTCACCCACCCACCCAGTCAGTCACCCACCCACCTCATCAGCCCCCCCTCACCCACACACCTCTTCTCACCCACACACATCCTCTCACCAACACACACCCTCTTATCCACACACCCACTCTCACCCACACACACTCTCCCTCAGTCACCCACACACACTCTTTCTGTGTAACCCACACACACTCTTTCACTGTCACCCACACAAACCCTCTCTCTCTGTCACCCACAGACACTAGCTCTCCTCTGTCACACACATACACCTTTTCTCTGTCACTCACACATACTCTCTCTCTCTGTCACCCACTCTCTCTCTCTCACACTCTCTCTCTCACACACACTCTCTCTCACACACACACTCTCTCACACTGTATCACATTTTCTCTTTCATACGCTCTCTCTCATACTCTCTCTGTCTCACACTCTCTCTGTCTCACACTCTCTCTGTTTCACACTCTCTCTGTTTCACACTCACTGTCTTACACTCTCTCTCACACACTCTCCCACGCACTGTATCACATTTTCCCTTTCATACTCTCTCTCTCTGTCTCACACTCTCTCTAACACTCCCGCTGTCTCACACTTTCTCTGTCTCACACTCTCTCTGTCTCTCTCTATCTATCTCTCTCTCACACACTCTCTCTGTCTCACGATCTGGATATCTTATTTTCCCTATATATCTTAACTGCCCTATACCTACACCGAAATAACCTATACTGCTTTCTTCCAGATCTGATTTTCAAGCTTCACACGGAAGACATCAGAATCCCCCCTAACCCAGAAGACAGGTAGGGAACACCTCCTTTGCAATATATAGACTTGCGGAAATTAGGGTACCTGGACAATGATGGACTGCTTATCAGGTAAGGTCCCAGGCGGGATTGCTGCTTTAGAAAATGTGAGGCGGGGGCATCCAGACACTGGTTAAGGGGTTCAGAAAACTACTCATTCACATATGGCATTTTTTCTAGATTAGTGAGGTCATCTGACATTTTAGCGCGCACACACACACACACACAAACACACAACTATGTAACAAGGACTAACTGTTGTAAAGTATAAATGTAATACAATAAATAAACTGTTATGTCAAAAACGAATGTTGTTATTAGTTCTTACTAGGAATGTATTCATTTCCTTTTTTAAAAAGCGGGACTGGGGGCGGGGCTAGGGTGCGAGTATATTTTTTTGTTTGGTGAGTCGATTTTTGGGTGATTTGTCAAGCACTAACTATTGATTGGTATGGGTATACAACTCACCCATCCCGTGGCACTTAATAGCATGTGTACACAGACATAGCAAGATGTAATATTAACAGTGAGGGCACCCAGTATGCTAGGTCTAGCAACACATTCATTTCTTCTACTGTCCCCAAATTTCCTAACACACAAAGGTATATTAGAATCGAGAACCCGTTCATTTTCGTAACTCTTTCATTTAGTTACCAGCTAAAGAAAAATAACCATACAAATAACCCCTAATAGCAACCCAACCAGGATCCACTGATCTGTTTGGTAGTTTCCAGTCAGAGTCCTTAGCCAGGTGTTAGTATCTGAAATATTAAACATACTGTAGAAAAAGAAATAGTACATATACAATAACACAGCAGCAGTTAGAGGATTCAAAGTACTTATTCTTTCGGTTCTTTGAAAACTTGAGTAAATGGATCCCTTAGGCTCGAGTAGGCGCACTTTCAGGTTCTCCGATGTAAGGTGTACAGCTTTGACCGGTATATTGAGAGACTGCAACATTTTTTATTAGTTGCATACAATACTTGCTAATTTGTTTCATCAAAGTTTTATTAGTTGCATACAATACTTGCTAATTTTTCATCGCAATTGATTTAGTCCTTAATAATTAGTTATTTTGAACTACTGGTGATCATAGGTCTTCCCATAAGTATCGCATAGGGAGATCATAAGTCAGTTGCTGCTTTAGCAAGTCCGGGGGCCTCCCATTTGCGGGAAACAATTTAAATTATCCCCTCTTTTGTTCACATGCAAACCATGCGCCATGTGAACAATGTACTGTATGATATGACATAAAGGATGATGGCATTTATAACATTGGCGGATAAGATGCACGCTCGCACAACACGCTTGGCTGCTTGACCTGCTGCAAAATTACCCTGGGAAATATGGTCTTTAAGATTTGCATGTGCAGCGAACTTAACAATAGCTACTTCTTCGGGTAAAATAAAGGCCTGTATTAGGTCTTTAACATATAGAGCATTGGCAATGGGGAACCTGCAGATGTAAGAAAAACCCTGAAACCTTGGGTAGTAGATTTGCATTAAAACCTCATGCTGGGAACAAATATAATCTGGTACCAAATTATCAGTTGTATCTCTCCGACAGGAACAATCAAAATACAAAATAAAATCTGGATTGCTAAATAGATACATTCTTTAAGATGAGAGGTTATACTGTAGATGTGGGATTTAAGGTGGGATTTCTCTGGAGAGAAAAATGGTAATCAGTTATAACATATGTAGCCCTGGTAAAATTTTGGGCTATATGTCTATCCTCCTACTGGTGTAAGCCCTGCTAATGGCAGGCCACCAGTAGTTATCATGGGATTCCCCCGCTTCAAGCCCTGGCCTGATTGGTGCAGGTAAGCCCCTGACTCTGTGTGGAAGACAAGAGACACAGGGGAGGGGCCTGCTGACATCATGAGGGGCAGGGCTGTCTCAATTTAGTGGCAGTTCCTGCGTGTTCTGGGTCTGTCTGATCTTGGAGTTGGAGGGTGACAGTTGGAGGAGAAGCTCAGGCCAGACTGATTAGAGCTGATCAAACTCTAGGGTGATGGACCAATGCCCCCACCCTGCAGGGGGTGAGGGGAAAGCTAGCCTCACCCTGAGGGTCTACACCTTGGGGTGGAGGTCGGGAGTATTGGAGCTCCAGACAGCCCATCCTGAAGGGGTACAGCCTGGAGGATAAGGAGAGGAGGAAGATACCCTGTACATTGCCTATTGCTGCTGCTGTGTGCTGTGGTGGGAGAGTTAAATAAAGAGACATTGCTGCTTTTATAAGAGACTTGTGTGAGACTGGAATCTCTCGCCCTGAGACCAGGGCTCTCTGGAAGGATTTCACCCTACATCCTAAGGGCTTACCAGAGATGGAGGCACTGCACCGTTGCTAAAGATGAAGGCATTAACCCCAGAAGCCTGTCCCTGTTATCCCCCATACCATCGCAGGAGACTCAGGTCCTCCTGTTCCTCAAAGGTATGCACCACCATAAGACATGTAGCCAGCCCTCACTGCACCCTAGGGGTCCAGTCTGCGACCGGGGGGGGAATATGGGTTACATTTGGAGGCAAGCTGCTGAGATCCAGAAACAGGACAGGCTTTCAGCGAAGCAGAGCTGGAAGTGTTAAGTGCACCTTCCATGCAAGTGCTGGAGAAAGTAGGGCATATATGCATACCAGGGGTAGTCAGGGGAGCGTGGACTCTCGCACAGTACGCCCTGGGTGCCCTAAGAGGGTGTTGTAAGATGCGCAAAACATGTCGGAGCTGAGCATGACCACCTTCCAGTTTCCAGGAGGCTTTCTGGTGGTGGAGATCGACAGCCGAGAGTACCTCCGGTGCCTGTGCATACACTGCAGGACACCCGGACCGGCCAATAGCACGAAAGCATGATGCCCTCAATGTGGCACGTTCTACCTGTGGCCTACCGAGCCATGGCCCATGATCAAGACCCCTCGGGGTGCCTCTCCGGGAACTCTAACGGAGGTGGCGGAGGCGGCGGATGAGGCTGCCCTAGTTCCCTGCATCACCGCTGAGTTGGGAACCAAGGCCCCGCCAACTACAGAGCAGAGAGATGTTCCAGCGGAGAAGAGTGCGACCGCAGTGGAGGTACCGGAGCGGGCCCGTTTCATACCACTACCCACTGGCGGTGCCGTAAAAGACCCAGGTGACTCCCTAGCGGAGGAACCGACCAAGTCGTCTTCGGAGGAAGAAGATGGCGTCTCATCGGTGGCGATGTGCCTACCGGCGAACCACCCCAGCTGTAATAAAGATGGCGGTCCACTTACCAGAAAGAGGGAGCAGACGAGTCCGGATACCCACCGACGGCGTGTGCTGGTACGGCCTGAGGCCCGTAGAAGTCCCATTGCCGTGGTGACTCCCAGTGCGGCGGAGACGGGATCCGAGACGGCTCCGGAGGAACCAGAGATCAACAGCCGGCAGCGGAGCGGAAAGGAGACACCCCACCCCCTAACTCCCGCCAGGCGAAGACACAACCTGCAGAGGACGAGAGAGAGAGGTTTGCGGCCTACCTGCCCATCCGCAGACCGGATGATCCACCACCACCCCTTCCGGTCCTCGACGCACTTCCGGTGCGAGACCACGAAGCGGATGGAGATTCCGCGGGCACCAGTGATGACGTCACTTCCGGGTCCGGCTGGCCCGGCGGCCCGGCACCGTTATTTCCAGCAAGAGGAGCAGCCATGGCAGCTGTGCTGGCCACATTAAAGGCCCAAGGCGTATCCAGAGGAGCACGAAGCACGCCGGAGAGGGCAAGTCGAAAACTGCCCACTGGTCACGGCATTGGCCGACTTATAGACACTATAACGGACATTGCCGATACCCCTGCCCCTAGCGCCATTGCCCCGGCCACTGCCCCTGCCCCGTCATGATTCATGACACCGGGACCTAGCAGGGATAAGTTAAGCAAGAACCCAAAATACTCTACAAATTGGGGGGATTGGAAGCTGAGTGATGAAGGGTCTGATGGGGAGATACCGTATGCAAATGTTATTCATGTACCTAACCCTGCACTATTTTCTCCTGTGCCTAGAGGGATGGCCTGAGGGTCCCATACTACTGCGGCAGCAGGGCCTGTGAGTAAGGTGGTCCACAAGATGAACCCCACCATTTACACCGATGATTCAAGAGGTAGACGCAGATGCTCGCACTCTACTGAGGCAGTCACGTCAGGTGTGTCCTCACAAACAGAGTCAGAGGCAGGTACTTCCAGTGCAGTATCAGGGTACGAGCACTATGACAAGTGGTGGGCACCTCTATTTACAGGATACCACAAGGGTATGGACCGTACAAGGTTCCTGTTAATAAGGAACAACATAGTCGACCATTGGTGGGCTGTAGGTGCCTTTACTCCCCAGGAGGTGGCGGATGAGTTAGAGCATAGATACCAGGAGATAGGGCAAAAAAACATCCTTCCTAAAGGGGCTGCCATATTGTATGATGATGTTGCGCCAGAGGAGCCTGAGTTTTGGGTACTGCCAAGCAGGGCGGGTAACCGTAAGCTTACCAAGCTGAGCTGGGCAGACAGGGCCATAGTGGCCAGGTATAGACAATCGCACGGCTATGAGTTTCCCTATGTGCCGGTGCCAATAATGCAAGATATTGAGGAGCAGAGGCATAGCTGGCTCAGAGAAGCAGTAATGGAGTATTTACGTACGAGGTTCGGTAAGGCGGGTTATCACAATGAGGATAAAATATGTGATGTGATCCGGGCCTGGAGCATTGGGAGAAGCATATACATGCACAGTGTAGTGTATCGGCCGGAGTATGGGTCGGTACAGCCGTACTATGTTAAGGTAACGGATCATAATGGGTGGGAAGTACGAAAGCCTGACCCGCGACATTATTATTAAGTTGGTTCTTCATGTTGGGAGTAACCGTGTGCCTTTTTGTTATACGCCATCCGGGTGGATGGTCTGATGTGCAGACACTAATCAACTATGTGTTTGTTTCCCAGATTGTTCACCTGCAGGATGGTGCTGCTAATGTTAGGTCCAAGTGGGGACCATTGGATTCCACTTGAGGGAGAGTGTAGCCCTGGTAAGATTTTGGGCTATATGTCTATCCACCTAATGGTGTAAGCCCTGCTAAGGGCAGGCTTCCAGTAGTTATCATGGGTTTCCCCCGCTTCAAGCCCTGGCCTGATTGGTGCAGGTAAGTCCCTGACTTTGTGTGGAAGGCAATAGACACAGGGGAGGGGCCTGCTGACATCATGAGGGGCAGGGCTGTCTCAATTTAGTGGCAGTTCCTGTGTGTTCTGGGTCTGTCTGGTCTTGGAGTTGGAGGGTGACAGTTGGAGGAGAAGCTCAGGCCAGACTGAGTAGAGCTGATCAAACTCTAGGGTGGTGGACCAATGCGCCTCACCCTGCAGGGGGTGAGGGGAAAGCTAGCCTCACCCTGAGGTTTACACCTTGGGGTGGAGGTTGGGAGTATTGGAGCTCCAGACAGCCCATCCTGAAGGGGTACAGCCTCGAGGATAAGGAGAGGAGGAAGATACCCTGTACCTTGCCTATTGCTGCTGCTGTGTGCTGTGGAGAGAGAGTTCAATAAGGAGACATTGCTGCTTTTATAAGAGACTTGTGTGAGACTGAAATCTCTCGCCCTGAGACCAGGGCTCTCTGGAAGGATTTCACCCTACATCCTAAGGGCTTACCAGAGATGGAGGCACTGCACGTTGCTAAAGATGAAGGCATTAACCCCAGAAGCCTGTCCCTGTTATCCCCCATACCATCGCGGGAGACTCAGGCCCTCCTGTTCCTCACAGGTATGCACCACTATAACACATGTAGCCAGCCCTCACTACACCCTAGGGGTCCAGTCTGCGACCGGGGGGGGGGGGGGGATTATGGGTTACACATATATCACATATTTAGTTAACTTTACAGTAGAAAAATTGTGAATACATCTCTTACTGCACCAATATAAAACATTTAGTTATTTAGTACAGTACATTCCAACATTGGTCCTTCTAAAAATATCATAATTAACAAACCAAATGTTTTATATGGAAGTATGAAACTTTACAGTGATTCAGTATTGGACTCACATAAATTCCCTGCACTGTATTCTTTGTGAAGGGCTGAGCACACTCCTGGTGCTATACAAATAAAGATATACATACTCAGAAATTTTAATTTTTAGTTAATTAAATAGTATCAGAACCTTTGACCAAATTCCTTGGTGTAAAGCCAGTTTTCTGTGCGCTATGCCAAATGTCCTTGGGCAAGACTGGACTGTTCTTACTAAGATACTAAGACCGCGTGAGGCCTCTATAATACACTTACCTTGCCTTCCAGCAATGCGCCATCGGGGTAACCCGGCGTTCCCGGAAGAAGCCTCACGGCGAAACGGCAGTCGGAGCGGAGCGGAGCCGGGTCATACCTTCACATCCCCCTGACCCACGCATGCCCTGTGCAACATTATGCTTATGCTTACCTCAACTATAAACACAAAAGGCATGTCACACCGCTCACTAATTCAAGTTTAGATAATACTTAATCAGAGATGTATCAAAAATGGGTGCTACCTATGTACAGTAGTCAATAGTATTAACAATTGAGTGAAAAATGGTGACGCATCACCAGATCACTCACAGAATGTACATTTGTGGTGCACTCCACACTAATAATGTTTATTTGATTTTAATAGTGACTATTCAACGTGAAACACAAAGGTGACAAAGTGAAAAATATAAAAATCTTTAAAAACTAACACGTGGTGTAGATGTAGCTAATTCCAGTTATATTTAGTGTAGATCTGTATAACACTATCCTCCTGCTCAAATTGCAAAAATGAGATTTCTACACACAGTCGATCACCAAAAAATCTGGTAAGCAGACTCATATAACCTAGCCCCAGCAATAAGATAAATACAGCATGAAATGAGAACAACACAGCGCCCGTGTAGACTGCAGAGTCTCTGATAAACCGTTACTCTCAGAGGTAAGTATGCAGGGTGGAGGGGGGATTCCCTAATTTACTAAGCTACCATATGAACGCTGTTTGGATTCAAACAGCACAGCTCCAACATCGCTGTCAAATTTTACTCGGGACGTCACATCACGTGGTGTAGCTGATTCCTGGTTTATCGGAGCCCCGGCTTGTATGCTGGATGCGGGCGGGTAGCCGTGATCCATGAGAGATGCAGCGTTCAAGCGTTCAATCATAGCTAAGTACTTCTGTGCTAAGTGTTATGTTGCAGAGTTTATGCTTGGTTTATTATCACTAGCTACAGGGACTCCCGAGTAAAATTTGACAGCAATGTTGGAGCTGTGCTGTTTGAATCCAAACAGCGTTCATATGGTAGCTTAGTAAATTAGGGAATCCCCCCTCCACCCTGCATACTTACCTCTGAGAGTAACGATTTATCAGAGACTCTGCAGTCTACACGGGCGCTGTGTTGTTCTCATTTCATGCTGTATTTATCTTATTGCTGGGGCTAGGTTATATGAGTCTGATTACCAGATTTTTTGGTGATCGACTGTGTGTAGAACTCTCATTTTTGCAATTTGAGCAGGAGGATAGTGTTATACAGAGCTACACTAAATATAACTGGAATTAGCTACATCTACACCACGTGTTAGTTTTTAAAGATTTTTATATTTTTCACTTTGTCACCTTTGTGTTTCACGTGGAATAGTCACTATTAAAATCAAATAAACATTATTAGTGTGGAGTGCACCACAAATGTACATTCTGTGAGTGATCTGGTGAAGCGTCACCATTTTTCACTCAATTGTTAATATTACCTCAACTATACACTCAGACTGATGTTCTGGCGCCTGATGCTGGCTGCTGGCTATCATTTCACTGTGGGATTGGAACGCTGGGGGTCTGTATTCACTGCACATTGTGCCTCATTTGGACCTCCTCTCTACCTTACCAACTACATGTTTGCAATACCTCATTAGCATCAGGACTTTACTCTGCACTTTAGCATTCTCAGGGTCTTCTCACGATACCTATATGGCTCTGGACATGTTACTTACCATCCTTACCTTAGCCAATTAGGTTTTTGCTGTTTACATTTTCATTTTCTCCCCATGTCAGTATTCATTTTTACCTGTTATTTCATGTGTCATACTTTGTAGCATTTAGATATTTTTTTCTAATTGCTTTATATGCAGGTTTTTGGTTTATGGGTTATATTTTTATTTATCATTTTATAATTTATTGTGTTATTTGGTTGTTCCAATTATTTTTGAGTCCATATTTACCTCATGATCGGCCGATCATTATTACATTTCTAGGGGAATTTTCCTTTCCCCTAGTTTTGTTTTGCTCTACTGGGACTCTCATTCTATGGTTCTTCCATTTTTGTTTTTTGTTTTGTTTAGTATCTTATGGATACAGCAGTTGTTTACCATGTGGAATGTGTTTAGGTATGTCCTATCTGTTTTAATTTTGCATTGCTAATGAAATCCATTTTTCTATTTTTCACTATATATGTTTTGAGTGCTCCATTTTTGACCCTCTTTTTTCACTTTGTGGTTATATAGTCTTTGGGTCAGTAGCACCGCCAGAGGGTATTATTTACCCTGATGCCTGGTTTTGTGTATTATCTATTCTCTTTTGAGCTGATTTGACTGCGGCACCTATTCTGTGTGTTTAATATATATATATATTGTGATGCCGACACCACATTGCAGTCTCTTTTGTCCCAAATGAGGCAGGAAACACTGTATTTCTCTATACTTGGGGTTTATTTACAGGGATAAATAATATGAATAGGCCCACCGTCCCTTTGAGAAAAACCAAATAATAAAATCAAATCCTATTTCCTTTAGGAAAGCTAACTACACATTTCAGCAGCAACCCTTACTAACCCGGCTGCCAGCTAAGCCAGTTGTCAGCCCCAAAACATGTACATTGCATACAAAGTCTCTGCAGATAATAACAAAGCGCTTGCCTTATCTTTAATCCTTTAAGGTCCTCTGCAACCAGACGTCACTGCTTCAGCACAGCTCTCTCAGCAGTGTCTCTCAGACTTCTTTTACCAGCCTCCATTAGCTGGGGAGCTCCTCTGTCTCATCCCTTCTCTGGGATAAACTGTCTCTCTGTGCCTTGCAGCTTCCAGCCTTTAAAAAGCACTTCCTGACTATTCAGAACAGGTTGATTAGCTTCATTAGTTATCACCTGAATAGCCTTTCCAAGGAGGATTAAATTAACTCTTTGTGGTGAAAAAGTCCAATAGCTTCCCCATTCAGCCCCTAGAGGACAGCGATGGCACCACAATATATATATACCTTGTGAAACATTTTATACTGTAGCGTGACATGCCACTCTACAACATACAATACCTCTATCTTCAACAGTTAAATTGGATCCTCTGCCTTGGAACAGAAAAACATTTGAAATATTTAACAGCTCAGAGTTTAAAATTGAGCTTTTCCCACAGCCCAATGCAGACTAAAGTATACATGGCAACCCAAAAATAAAAATCCCGAGACCTAATCAAGGGCTAAGACACCCTTAACATATAATTTAAACAGTGTGCTTTTAGCAGCATTTAAAAAAAATTCCCAAACATATCCTAACCAGAAAAAATAAAATTGAAATGTATTTACTGGTTACTCACAAACAGTAAAAAACACAAGGGGACTTTCCTTTAACTTTTGAAAACACGGAATATAGACACAAAATAAACAGAAAAAACTAATCTTTCACACAGCCAATTTAACAAACAAAAAAGCAAATATCTCACCTACCCTTATAATAAGAAAACAAAATAGTTTGGTGCTGCATAAACTAAGATAATAAAAAATGTCCTTCTCTTTTTCTTATTATAACTAGCCTGTTTCTAAAATTAATTTGAAGCTACTGAGCCTCTATTTAACTTGTGTGCCTGAAATGTGTCCTACACGTTATTTCTGTGTAGTGTGTTCATAACTGAAGTGGATGGGCTGTTACAGTCTGGGCTGCTATTCTGATTCTGTCTCTCTTCTCTCTTGAGGTGGAAATTGAGGGGGGAGAATGTCATTTTGGTTAAGGGAACACATCGCCTGGCCAGTACGATAAGTACCCTTATTTTTCCAGTGACTGGGTTGAATACAAAAATGGTAAAGATCAAAGGTTCTTCCTGAATTTGCCCTTTCTTTGCCATCCTCTCTCTCCATGGACACCCAAACTCTCCTCTGCCCAGTGTTGATTAGTTTGTGTTGTAGTGGGGGTGTACACCTTTAAATAAAACTTCATAGCGAGCAATTTATTATATTTTTATTTTTGTACAAACTTGCAAGTTTCTAAATGGTAACTTTTGTAAAGACGTGAGAAAGAAAGAATCCCTTTTGTGCTACACTAAGATGACACCCCGAATAGAAATTAAAACTAATTTTATTGAAATCAATTAAAAATATATCAGTGTTGGGTTGACATAAAAGACCTGTGAACCAAAATATAATAAAACAATTAAAGCAAGGAGAGGCATGTGTGATTATTCAGACGCAACAAAGTCTTGATATATATCCTTTTATGTAATACAGTTGACTGTAGTTATACTATTGAATATCCTACATCTCATGGTGAATCCAATATATCTGTATAAGCATCAGTGAAAAAAGCTTGGTGTTTTTGGACTTACGTGTAACAATCCACCCAGGAGGTACTATCAGCACAACGGCTCATTCTAAACAAACTGCTAAAAATAGCTATTTAAGACCAGATCCGATATTATTAATTAGAGGCATCCCCACTGGACAATATCTCAGAATTCAAAGAAACTATTCGGATACTGCTGATTTTAAAATGTTCTCCTTGTTTTAATTGTTTTTATTATAATTTGGTTTACAGTTCTTTTGCATTAACCCCAACACTGACACTGACCTTCCGTGAGGGGAGAAGACACCATCCTGAGATCTTGTGAGGCTGTTCACCTGAAGTCCCGTTCCTGACTAGCTTGCTTATCCGGTGTTTGGTAACACACGTGTTGATCACATGATATGCTCTTGACCTGTCTATTTTATGTACGCAGAATACTTACCTTTTATTAATATAATATTGTTTTGATTTACTTCACAATTAGCGTATTGCACTGTTTCTTTTGACTTTGACCACCCCTCAGTAACTGATGTGTTAGGGTTTCTTCACATTATGCTCCCTTTTATCACTCCCCTCTTCAAGCGTTAGAGCAGGGAAAATACCACCCCCTAGGGAGACCCCCCAATTTTTGGGGGTAATTTTGTATACATATAAGCAGGCGTTCCCATTATTTAACTCTCACACAAGACTTGAACAAAGATTCACTCTGGTAAAATTAATTAGGGTGTTCAGGTCAGTTTTTACAGCTCTTGTCAAGGGTAAATCAATTAATTGACGGCACCGAGATTACTTCTGTATCAGAACCTGACTCAGCCACTTATTACTGTGGGGAAGAGGGAAGGACACGGTTTCTGATTTATACTACCACACACAGGGATTATTTAAGCAAACAACCCTTTTTAACATATTTATACCTGTCAAACTAATAAACATTTGGGGAAAAACTAATTTTCCCTACTTTGGACATATATCTAGGGCGTGTTCCCCACTGAGGTTCTCAATACTTGAGACAACTCTCAATCCAGGTGGGGAAGACCCCTCTTGGGAATCCGGTAAACACCCCTTTTGGGAATCCGGTAAACACCCCTCTTGGGAATCTGGTAAACGCTTCAGACTATCAGATTCTTTTTAGGCAAAAACAATCTGTTGAGAATAATGAGGGGCTCTGATGAACTGGGACATTAACAGTGCCAGGCAGTGCACTCATACTTGGTTAATCTGGCATTAGGAATTTGGATTGTGTGTCTTAGATTTTAGTTGGCAAAATTGTAATTTCTGCTTATTTACTTTATGCCCTTTTTCAGCTAATACATTATTGTTCTGATTACTGTCATTCTAGTTTCTCTGGTCATCTCTTTTATGAGCTATGCAATTTCCGGCAACATTTCCTGCTTTCTACAATTATAACACTTTCTGTCCCTTCTTTGAACCCTATCCTGTGACACCACTTGGGTCCTATCTTATCCTCAACTTTCATTAACCGGTCTATTTTGAAAAGAACACAGTTTGTGCCTTAAGAAATTTAACTTTCTGAGCCTTTTTCTGCATAGCTTCTCAGCTCCTTTGCATATGATCTACTACAGTAGTAATTTCTGACAAACTTTTATGCTCCCAACCAATACACACAGTCTGTCCCAATTCCTGCATGGAAACTTTCACAAAAGTCGCCACAATATAGGGACCCTGTCCAATCATAATATAATTTGGAGTTTATTTTTCAGCACCCTCCTTTTCCTCAATAGGATTCTTTTGAGTCATATTAAACTTTCCACAAAAAACTGTCTACACAGGACTTTCCACACAGACCACACAGATGATAATAACTGCAGATTTACATTATTCTCACTAAGAACCTCTATACCACACAGTTTAAATAACACACTCAGTTTAAATACACTCTGCTCATATTACTCGACCTCTCTGCAGCATTCGACACCGTGAACCACCCTCTACTCCTTCACATTCTCCATACTCTTGGTATTCGGAACAAAGCTTTATCCTGGATCTCCTCTTACCTCTCCCATCATACCTTCAGTGTCTCTTTTGCTAACACCTCCTCCTCCTCTATTGATCTCTCTGTGGGGGTACCCCAGGGCTATGTCCTGGGACCCCTTCTCTTTTCTCTCTACACACTCTCTCTAGGTGACCTAATCCCATCTTTTGGGTTTAAATATCACCTCTATGCTGACGACACACAAATTTACCTTTCAACCCCTGACCTTACACCTGCTATACAGACCAAAGTTTCTGAATGCCTCTCTGGAATATCATCCTGGATGGCCATCCGCCGACTGAAACTTAACATGGCAAAAACAGAGCTCCTTATACTTCCTCCCAAACCTGGCCCTACTACCTCCTTCCACATTGCTATTGGAAATACGATCATTCACCCAGTAGCCCACGCACGCTGCATAGGGGTTACACTTGATTCCTCACTCTCATTCTCCTCTCATATTCAAAACGTTTCTAAAACTTGTCGCTTTTTCCTCTGCAATATCACAAAGATACGCCCTTTCCTCTGTTACTCAACTGCTAAAACTCTGACTCAGGCCCTCATTCTCTCCCGTCTGGATTACTGTAACCTCCTGCTGTCCGGCCTTCCTACCTCTCACCTGTCTCCCCTACAATCTATCCTAAATGCTGCTGCCAGAATCACTCTACTCTTTCCTAAATCTGTCTCCGCATCTCCCCTCCTGAAATCCCTCTCCTGGCTTCCGATTAAATCACGTATCTCACACTCAATTCTCCTGCTCACGTTTAAAGCTTTACATTCTTCTGCCCCCCTTACATCTCAGCCCTAATTTCTCGCTATGCACCATCCCGACTCTTGCGTTCTTCTCAAGGATGTCTTCTTTCTACCCCCTTTGTATCTAAAGCTCTCTCCCGCCTTAAACCTTTCTCACTTTCTGCCCCACACCTCTGGAATGCCCTTCCCCTCAATACCCGACTAGCCCCCTCGCTATCCACCTTTAAGACACACCTTAAGACACATCTGCTTAAAGAAGCATTTGAGTAGCACTGGATAATCATGGACACATGACACATAAAGCTTGGCCCCCTGCAGACGCACTTACTAGAATTCCCTCCTACTGTCTCTGAACGTTCTCCCTACCTACCAATTAGATTGTAAGCTCCTCGGAGCAGGGACTCCTTCCTTAATGTTACTTTTACAGTATGTCTGAAGCACTTATTCCCATGATCTGTTATTTATATTATTTGTTATTTATATGATATGTATTACTACTGTGAAGCACTATGTACATTTATGGCACTATATAAATAAAAACATACAATACACACAGATGAAAACAACTATAGATTTACGTTATTCTCACACAGAACCTCTATTCCACACAGTTTGTTATCAATTGATTCTTACAATAACTTACTCATTATCAGAATTCCGTTACCCGGACTAGACTGCAAAGAGACATCATGATCTCATGAAACACTCAACATTTTAAACTAAAGGCATTTCAAAAAGCACCTTACCTTATCAATCATATGATCATAGAGATGAGAGTTCCATGTGAGCCGTCTGTCTTCTCTGGTCCATGTGTCCGAGATTTTGAAATCCCATCCTCGTCGCCAATCAGTCATTGTTTGTAAATTCACAGAGATAAGAGCAAACGTGGGTTCTTAGATAATGAGTAATTTTTTGCTTTACAGCAGGCCTGCACAACATATGGCCCACCCGCGACGGCCCCACTTCACCACCCTTCCCTTGTAAGGAAAGAAGGCGCGCGCGGCCGCATGCTGTATGTAGCGGTGCACAAACTGGGGGGCGCAGGCTGCGTGCGGGGAAGCCTGGGGGTGGGCAGAGCTGTGCACGGGCGGCCAGAAGCTCACAAGCTCCTTGCTGCTGCTCCATGTGTGATCTCTGCCTGCAGCGGGGGCGGGGCCTTCCCTGAACACACAGAGCCCCTCCTCCTCCTGTCCCAGTACTCAGCCCACATGAGGGACTGCAGCAGGCTTATAGTGAAAGTAAGTGAGCAGGCTTAAGAGAGTGAGAGAGTGGGTGAGGGGTAGAGTGTGTCATATTGAAGGGAGGGGGATAGAGTGTCATATTGAGTGGAGGCAAAGAGTGTCCTATTGAGGGGAGGGGGAGAGTGTCATATTGAGGGGAGGGGGAGGGAGAGTCATATTGAGAGGAGGGGGAGAGTGTGTCATATTGAGGGGAGGGGGAGATTGTATCATATTGAGGGGAGGGGGACAGAGTGTCATATTGAGGAGAGGGGGAGAGTGTCATAATGAGGGGAGCGGGAGAGAGTGTCATATTGAGGGGAGGGGGAGAGAGTGTCATATTGAGGGGAGGGGGAGAGAGTGTCATAATGAGGGGAGGGGGTGATTGTGTCATATTGAGGGGAGGAGGAGAGAGTGTCATATTGAGGGAAGGGGGAGAGTGTCATTTTGAGGGGAGGGGGAGAGTGTCAAATTGAGGGGAGGGGGAGAGTGTGTCATATTGAGGGGAGGGGGAGAGTGTGTCATATTGAGGGGAGGGGGAGAGAGTGTCATATTGAGGGGAGTGGGAGAGAGTGTCATATTGAGGGGAGGGGGAGAGAGTGTCATTTAGGGGAGAGGGAGAGTGTCATACTGAGGGGAGGGGGAGAGAGTGTCATATTGAGGGGAGGGGGAGAGTGTGTCATATTGAGGGGAGGGGGAGAGTGTGTAATATTGAGGGGAGGGGAGAGTATGTAATATTGAGGGGAGGGGGAGAGAGTGTTATATTGAGGGGAAGGGGAGAAAGTGATATATTGAGGGGCGGGGGAGAGAAGGTCATATTGAGGGGAGGGGGAGAGAGTGTCATATTGAGATTAGGGGGAGAGAGTGTCATTTAGGGGAGGGGAGAGTGTCATATTGAGGGGAGGGGGAGAGAGTGTCATATTGAGGGAAGAGAGACATGGGGGGTGTCTGCTGACATGGGATGCTGACTTGGGGGGGATGCTGACATGGGATGCTGACTTGGGGGGGTGCTGACATGGGATGCTGACTTGGGGGGGGATGCTGACTTGGGGGGATGCTGACTTGGGGGGGGGCTGCTGACATGGAATGGGCTGGGGGGATGTGGAGGGGGTATTGTGTGTTTGATGTAGAGGGGGCTATTGTGTGTTTAATGTGGAGGGGGTTATTATGCGGGTGAGGGGGAGAGATGGGGGTATGAGAGATAGATGGGGATTATCACAAAGGTTGATAGTGAGGGGTTCTGGGGGAGATATGAGGATGATGATGATGAGAGGTGCTGGAGGAGAGATGATGATGATGATGATGATGATGATGATGATGATGATGATGATGATGATGATGATGATGATGATGATGATGATGATGATAATGATGATTTTACCCGTGCGGCCCAATTTTTTTTTCCCTTGGAGTTCGGCCCTTCTCACTTTACAAATTGGGCAGACCTGCTTTACAGCATAGAACAGGTGTGTGCAAAATTTATTAGCTGCGCCCCCCCTTGCCTGCCCTGCCCCTAGGTCGCGCCCCCCTTACCTTGAATAATCACGTCACATGACCCGCTGAGGCATTTGACGCCAGTCACCATGGAGATGCATGGACGAGAAGCCAGGTAAGAGAATTTACAGAGGCCTTGTACTAATTAGTGTGGGGCATCTGTAACCCCCTTGCCCACCCTAAAATCTGTCATGCCCCCCTGGGGGTTCACACCCAAGTTTACGCATCCCTAGCATAGAGTATGATCAATACATGAAAGTCAATCATAGACTCTGCAAGGGGAGGTCCAAAGCAGACTTTATTTACACTTATCATTTTAATTGTTTTGCATAGATTGCTAGGCAGAATATAATGACTACTCCCAATTCTAAACCTATCATCTTAAATGTCACTAAAATAAGTAAAATCTTGATTAAAACAGCTGAGTAGAACAACAAAGTATGATAAGATACATGTTATGTAATTATTATGTATAACTGAAGAATTGCTACTTATGGGGATTGAGCCATAGTCCTGGACTTGAGGGTCTACTGCGAACAAAACTCATACTCGCAACAAGAACATTCTTTCTTACAGAAAGGAAATCAGGAACACAGCATGGAGAAATGATTATGAGACATAACAAGACAGACCAAATGGATTCTGAATGCTCCTAATACAGTAATTCATCTCCAGAGACCCCTAGACCATTTCAACACCCTTTAGGTAGACGTTCAGGGTAGTAAGACCCTCAATGCAGGAGGGAGACTCGGCAGGAGATCCAATACCAAAGCGAGATAAATTGTACAGTTTTTTTATGAGAGAAGCAGAGTCCTGGACACACCCTTTTACAGTGCTCTGTGTCCTGCATTCAGCTCATATATGACCCAAATAGCCCTGACAAATGAATCCAACATTCTGAATATCTGGACCTTAGGGAATTCCCGGAGTCAGCTGTAAAATTCACTCCCAGAATTACCTACAGAAGCAGGGATTAGAGATCACAAGAGCACAGGAAGAATAATGTCTTAAATAAATCATTTTTTCTATAGAAACTATTCAGAATAGGAAACAGAGCAGGCACAGGTACACTGAACATGGGAATACAAAGAAATATTCTGTAGCTGTATGGTCTGTTTTAGATTCCAAATATCTCCTTATAAAGTACCGTCCACATTGTACAGTTTTCCCGCTTAAGTCAGCATTAGGTTGGAAACAGACACAGAAAACATATGATAGTTATAAAGGTGGATGAATGCTAGAGACGTAATTCTGCAATGTATATGTTTTACATAATTAACTGAAGAAACAATTAATTGTTTTTCAGTGAGGGATGGGAGGAGAAAGAAGAAAAAGTAAGAAGAGCAGTCAAACATGTTGTAAAATGTGATTTCACCAAAGCCAACCCATTGGACCCTGTTGTGGTGCCACAAGCAGACGTGCTGACCAGTGTTTGGTACTTGGAAGCTGTTAGCAAAGATCATGACAGTTATCTCAGTAACCTGAAAAAAATGTCATCATTTCTGAAGGTTGGAGGGCATCTGATCCTGTTTGGGTTTCTCAACATGTCATATTACATGATTGACAAACGCAAGTTTTCAATGCTGACCTATGATGAGGAGTTTGCAAAGAAAGCTCTTAGAGACACAGGGTATAGCATTAAGAGTTTTGGGAAATGCAAAAGCAAATTAAATACTCATATGGTAGACTATGAACATATTGGGTATTTTGTGGCTTGCAAGGAAAGGGAGGTTTAATAACCAATAATCTTACATCATATTTACTAAGCATTCCTCTGTCTCGACACTAGCGAATTTCTCCACGTTCACACTATTTGTTTCCTAGTCTTGTTTCTACAAACAAAGCAGGGGGGTTACACTTTTAATGTTCCGCAAACCTGGATTACCTTTGCAGTGCCTCTTATCCTGTTACAGCTGGAGAGAACTGTAAGGTACAGAAATTGCATGTTTACTGACATATCCACTTATTAAAAAATCTGAGATTTTCCGTGTCTGAATTTGTGCTAAATTGTGAGCTCCGTGGCCTTGGTTACCTCGTGGTTTTGGGAATGTGAATTGTTCCCCTGTTTTCTCTCTCTCTTTAATTTCTCACCTTCTTTTTCTCTCTGTCTCTCAAAACTTCTCTAAAAAACACGCTGTCAAACACATGAATCTTGGTTTTCTTTAAGTGCATTTTATCAGATATTTGAAAACCTTTTAGTTTAAAGCTGCAGTTCAGTCTATATCCTGCATGTGTGTTTTTTTTAATAAATCAGTTCTGTAGTAAGAAATAATACTTTTAGCATTTTCTGTTTTTAAAAAAACAACTTTGAAAGACCAATTTTCTTGTATTCTATTTTAACAAGCATTTGCTAAGGCACTGCCCCTTCATGTCCTGTCACAAACCCAGGCAAACCCCTTTGTCAGCACTGCCCTCCCTCTCTCTAAACGTGCACTAGCATCTTGTCACATGATCTTCCTCATAGTACATTCAAGGAAGCTGGAGAAAAGGGATCAGCCATGCATAGCAGCTCGGATAGGCGATTTCAAACTTATTACAGTGTTTATTCCATTCATTGCACGTGTATATAATGTAAAATTGTAATAATTCCATTTATAGCAAACGTGTATATGTGAATATTATTTAGATGTACAGTACCGACACACTTTATCCGAGTGTGGTCGGTACCGCAAGCCGGGAAATCTCCCGGCTTGCTAGTGGCCGCCCCTCGGCGTGCCGCGCGTCATAGACGCGCGGTCACGCGTCATCGGGAGCGTGCGCCCCCTGCACGCGCGTCCAGGGGCTCCCCGAGGGAGCCCTGGTGTCCCGTGATCGCGGAACAGCGGCAGGGGGTTCCGGGGGACCCGGCGGACCCGGCAGCGGTAGGGAGAGCGCCCCGATCGGAGGGCGCTCTTCCGCTGCTTCAGCGCGCGCCCGTCACTCTCGGGCGCGCGCCAGGCTACTGCTGCGGCAGAGAACGGGCAAATGCTCGAATAAACTCTGCCGCAGCAGTATATGTATGTTACTGAAATGTGGAGTGAGTGTGTAGGTAAATACACACAATACACTTCCACTGCATATATATATATGAGTGCTCATTTGCATGTCATTTCCCAGAATCCCTTGCTGCAGTGGAAGTGCTGTATGCTGGGTGACAATGGAGAAAGACAGGGTTGCAGACCTGTCTAAGACATGCAAATGAACATACAGTAATATTTACAGTTGCTTTATATATATATATATATATATATATATATATATATATATATATATATATATATATATATATATATATATTATATATATTATATATTATATATGTATGTATATGTGAAGTTATGTGAGTAAAAAAGTGACAAAAACCCTCCATAGCAAGGCAAATAGCAAATGGAAATATTACTGTATGCTCATTTGTATGTATATATATATATATTTATATACACACACACTTCAAATACGGATAGTGATTCACGTAAATGATATATATATTCACTTTCTGGGAGTATAAGAGTGACTGTCCTGTTGTTCCTTTTTTTGTATCCATCATTGAATGGTATGCACCCTTTCTTTACGTTTATTTTATACTAGCTGAGAGACCCGGCGTTGCCCGGGATGTAATATTCCCGCTCCTCTCTCTCTCCTCACCCCTCCCCCTCTCTCTGTTTGTCCCCCATTCACATCAATCCAGTTCCCCCCCTCCCTCCTTTACAGCTTCATGCAGTGTGTGTGCGTCAGTCATTGTGTGTGCGTCAGTCAGTCAGTGTGTGTGCGCGCGCGTCAGTGAGTCTGACGCAGAAACACAAACACACACAGACTGACTGATGCACACACACACACAGTCAGTGTGTGCGTGTGTGTGTGCCTCAGTCAGTCAGTGTGTGCGTGCGGCAATCAGTCAGTCAGTCATTCAGTCAGTGTGTGTGTGTGGGTGTGAAGGTGTGCGCGCGCGCGCGTCAGTAAGTGTGTGTGTCAGTCAGTGTGTGTGTGTGTGTCAGTCAGTGTGTGTCAGTCAGTGTGTGTGTGTGTGTGTGTGTGTGTGTGTGTGTGTGTCAGTGTGTGTGTGTGTGTGTGTGTGTGTGTGTGTGTCAGTGTCATTGTGTGTGTGTCAGTGTATGTGTGTGTGTCTGTGTGTGTGTGTCAGTGTGTATGTGTGTACCATTCATTGTGTGTGTGCGCGCGCGCGTCAGTCTGTGTGTGTGTGCGCGTGGGTGTGGGGGTGTGCGCGCGTGCGTCAGTCAGTGTGTGTGTGTGTGTCAGTCAGTGTTTGTGTGTGTCAGTCAGTGTGTGTGTGTGTGTCAGTGTGTGTCAGTGTGTGTGTCAGTGTGTGTGTTTGTTTGTGTCAGTGTGTGTGTGTGTGTCAGTGTGTGTGTGTGTGTGTGTGTGTGTGTGTGTGCAGCAGTCAGTGTGTGTGTGTGCAGCAGTCAGTGGGTGTGTGTGCAGCAGTCAGTGTGTGTGTGTGTGTGTGTGTGTGTGTGTGCGCGCGCGTCAGTCTGTGTGTGTGTGCGTGTGGCTGTGAGGGGTTGTGTGCATGCGGCTGTGAGGGGTTGTGTGCGTGCGTCAGTATGTATGTGTGTGTGTCAGTCAGTGCGTCAATCAGTCAGTGTGTGTGTGTGTGTGTGTGTGTGTGTGTGTGTGTGTGTGTGTGTGTGCGTCAGTCAGTCAGTGTGTGCGTGCGTCAGTGTGTGTGCGTGCGTCAGTCAGGGTGTGTGCGTGCGTCAGTCAGGGTGTGTGCGTGCGTCAGTCAGGGTGTGTGTGCGTGCGGCTGTCAGTGTGTGTACGTGCGGCAGTCAGGGTTTGTGTGCGTGCGCCAGTCAGGGTTTGTGTGCGTGCACCAGTCAGGGTTTGTGTGCGTGCGCCAGTCAGGGTTTGTGTGCGTGCGCCAGTCAGGGTGTGTGTGCGTGCGTCAGTCAGGGTGTGTGCGTGCGTCAGTCAGGGTGTGTGCGTGCGTCAGTCAGGGTGTGTGCGTGCGTCAGTCAGGGTGTGTGCGTGCGTCAGTCAGGGTGTGTGCGTGCGTCAGTCAGGGTGTGTGAATGCGTCAGTCAGGGTGTGTGCATGCGTCAGTCAAAGGGCAGGCGTGGGGGGGGGTGAAGGGCAGGGGT